>NW_015152297.1:23577-27922 GCF_000732505.1 Cyprinodon variegatus
GCTTAATGTGATCTCAAGTCCGTGCTGAATGCACTAATGCACGGGCGAACATATGCATGTATCAGTCGATGCCAATTGAAGAACAAAATGCTAATATTAGCCAAAAAGGTTTTTTAGCCAATGTGAAGGTTTTTATATTGAAATAAATGCTGCAGCTGTACACTAAGCATGGCATCTGATTAAATTATATATTTTCTTCATGAGGTGGAAAGTTAGGCTTGGCATCATTACCTTCAATATCCCCACAGTAAATTACTAGATAAGCAGGAAAAAACACACCCATGTTCTCATAAAGCCATGTGAATTACTGTAAATGCATGACAAATAATGAAAGTGAAAATAAGGTTATGTACTTTAACCCAGTCTAGGGAATAAACCTTTAATATGACTTCAGTTGAACTTGAGCTTGAAACTTTCATTTTTTGGACCTGAACTAACCCTAACTTCTTGAACTGGAACATTTTGGAAGATATTCATTCAAAATCTAATCTTCAAAATACAAGTCAGGCATAGTATGATGCCAATCATGGCACCAAGGCAGCAAATTAACTCTTTTGGTTACAAAGTCAATGTGTTAGAACCAGAAAAAATAGCAAGGTAAAGGATTTAAACATTTTAAAAAAGGACAAATTAGGCAAACCTTTTTGTGTACAGTACGGTAGGTTTACTTAGCCTGTCTTATGGAGGAAATAACATGTAGTCCAAGATAGATTATAGATATGTTTTGGTGCTGACTGTTTTCAGGAGATTAAAGGAACATTATAACATAGTAACACAAAACCTTCTCGAATATGATTCATTCTTTTTCAGAAAGGGGGTACACAGAATCATTAGACATTTTTTTAAATGAAAAAAAATGACATGCGCTGCTTATATTTGGGGATATTTAAGGGACTAGGCCAATATTCTTTTTTCTCTCTCCATTTACAAGATAAAAATGACACAATGATAGCAACTGTTGCACAAGACTCACAAGACTGACTGAGAAGTCCCTTACTGATTGGTACTGGAACTCAGTCATACGGGAGAAACTCGGAAAAGAGCCAATTCTTCAGAGTAAGAGGAGTCACCTGAGGTGACTCAGACAGTTTTTTCTAGATGCTCCCTTGACCCTTCTTTCAAGAGGTGTACCAGGCATGTCCCACCAGGGGATGGCCCAGGACATGCTGGAGGGTCTTTCTGTCTTGGGTAGTCTGGGAGTGACTCAGGCTTCCCCAACACAGCCGAAGGAGGTGTGTGGGGTAGGGAAGTATTGTGTGGGAGTCTCTGGCGAGACTGCTGCCCACCAGTGGAAGACGACAAGAACATTAAATAAAATTGCAGTATATTTGTATCATAAACTTTAGATTGGTGTAAGAAATGGTTAAACTTTATAATAACATCAAAAACATAATTTATAATAAGGAGAAAATGTATAGTTGATAAAGAGATAGTTTATTAACTCTGACTGATTTTAAACTGCAGGTAAGATATAATAATTACGTATTTACCCCACTAATATTAGGGTCAGGGATAAACTATCATTGCAGAACAATATGATCAATTTACTTTTTATAAATGGTCTGGATGCAGTTCATAAATGATTGTCAAACAATAGTAAATTATCTGTTTATCATTATTTATCTCTTTACCATTTATAAATGTTGGTTATGAGGGTTATTTTTGAAGTGTTACCAAGGAAACAATATTGTACTTATACTTTTGTACTTTTCTGCTGCTGCCAATCAGATCCCAGATCTTGCTGCTTATATCAATAAGGGTACACTGTAAAAACTGAAAAACTATTTTCAATTGTGTGAACCTAAAAAGTCAGTTCAGAAAACCAAGGAAGTTTTAATCCTTGATTTTTATCAAGTATTTATTTATTTATCTATCAAGTTGTACTTCATTTGGTGAATTGCCAGTGCTTATACCTTTAAGTTGTTGGTTATTTTGAAACAACATATTTTTGTTGTGCAATGTGGGAAACCAACTTGTGGAATTGGCTATTGAGATTTGAGGCTAATTGTTATTTTAATGATGAATTTTAACAATACAAATTGCTTCAAAAGAGATTAATCAAAATAATATTGTATGTTTCGTACAATCACAATAAAGCCACTTATCTAATTAAGTTTAAAGCTGACCTGGAGTTAAATTACCACTAATCAGGCCTTGTAGCTGCCATGAAGTGCTCTAGCAGTTAGGTATTAGAGCATTTGACTAAGGGGAAACCATAAAAGTCGGAAGTTTGAAACTCAGACTGTTTCTGTCCCCAAAACAAAAAGGGTGTGGTAGAAAGGTATGAAAAATGTCCCCATGTAGGGACAACAAGCTGTAAATAGAAAGTATAATTCTCAAGAAAAAAATGCAACAATTGTAGTTTATTTATCACTATTTCTAAGTCACCACTACTTTCACATAAGTTGGAAAAACAGCATTTTAAGTTACAAAAGCATAGAATTCAATTTAAAACTGAAAAGATTAAGTTAACAATTCATTAACCTAAATATTTACTGAAGTTAGTTGCCTTAAAATTTTGAATTCTTCCAACTTTCCTTTTTTTTTTATTGTGTATGACCAATAGGCTTGGTTACTCCATGCCATTATGATACCAGACCAGTGAGCCTCATAGAATACTAATATTTTAGTTTCTCAACAATTGTTTTAACTTATAAATTGTATTGATTGTGCTTCAGTAAAACACACTTAATAGCTATTTGCACATTGCTGAATACATTTTCAACATCCATCCATTATCTGACGTCCCAATTGGGGTCACAAGGGGTGCTGGTGGCAGAATCGAACCCAGAACCTGCTTGCTGCAAGGCAGCAGAGCTACCCACTGCACCACTGAGCAGCCCTTTTTCAACATAATTTATAAAACTATATATATGTATTGTTTTTCCCTTAGTGAAACTCCCTGTGAGATTTTAAGGCTTCTGTTTTTTGTGTGCTACTGTTAAATGAAGAAAATGATACATACTCTGGATTAAGGACCGTTACAACCCTTGACAGGGGGGGATTTACCATTAGGCAATACTAGGCAGTTGCCTAGGGCCCCAAGTTCCTGGGGGCCCCATAAAACTCTGTTNTAGAACAAAGCCCACCTTCTTCGTCAGCTTGTTGAGCTTATTTCAGTCATTTGCTCTGATGATGTTACCCCATCAGTTGATTGCAGAAGAGATTACACTCTCCACAACAGACTTATAGAAGATATGCAGCATATTGCTACAAACACTGAAGAATCTAGGCTTTGTCAAGAAGTACATTCTGCTCTATCCCTTCTTATAGACAACTCCATTGTTGTATCTCCAGTCTGTTTTCCAGGTGGACACCAAAGTATACATACTCCACCATAACTTTCGCTTCATTATTAGATCATCACCTTTTGCATATATTTGTATCTCTTAAAGAATAAGCTTGATCGGGTCTGTGAACTGTCATCAAATTGCACAAATTTCATTCAGTTGGTCAGTTGATAATCAGAACTGATTGATGTACAGTAAGAAAGCTGCACCCCTGGAATTTGCTTGATGCCAGAACTGCAGAAGAAAAGGAAATAATAACCACAGATATTTTTCTGTCGTCTCCATATTTGTCTTTTTATACCAGTCTACCCAGCAGGTGTTTTCTGCAGGAAAGAGTTCTGCTTTAACATTAATACAAATATTTAAAATGATGTAAAGCTCAGATACAGGAAGCATCAGAACAGAAGAACCTGACAGATTCCATCAACCCATGAACCCACAGAAACAGAGGCTTTGGCACTCTGACCTAATTATGCAGCTGAACCTTATTCCAAACAGATCACTAATTTATGAACTCTTATATGTTGTAACTTCAGTGTTCTTTTCTGAATGAAGCTGCTTTATCAGACGCTTCCATGTGAACACTGTAGTTCACTTTTAAATTTTGAAAGCTGTTGTACCCCGCCTCTCGCCCATAGACAGCTGGAAATAGGGACCAGCACCCCTCGTAACCCCACTTGGGATAAGAGTGTTAGAAAAGAGATGGATAGCTGGATGGAAAGCTGTTGTTTTACAGATACGATAAAGATACAGCTACTGCTTTAGTTAAAAAACAAAAACAAGAAAAACAATGAAAACTGGTCCTGAAACAATACTTTTCCTGATCAAATGCCAACAACTGCTTTTGATTCTTATAAAGAATAAAAAGGGTCTATATTAGTAAAATTTTAATCAATATTTTAAAATTGTACCAAATTTTAAAATCTGAGTTTATTATAATATTGAGCATTTTGTTAAAAGATTGAAGTTGATAATAAAACTGCTAACTGTAGAGAAATACAGAAACTAATAAGCCAACCTGATTCTGTCCTCAGGGTTTTATTAAAGGATGTGAA
>NW_015152297.1:28509-36567 GCF_000732505.1 Cyprinodon variegatus
ATTAGGCAATACTAGGCAGTTGCCTAGGGCCCCAAATTTCCTAAATCCGCCCCTGACCCTTGAGTGTACATACTCACAATAAAAGAATCTGTTTTCTCATGGCACTCACAGCAGTATAGCTGGTTCTCTCCACAAATTTCAGATTCCTGGAAATATTTTTGGATCCCATCAGTCTGAAAAAATACAATCATATCAGTTAAACTAAGCCCTGCTTGTCGCTGAAAGGAAAATTAAATACGTGTACTAAACTTACCACACAATAGTATTCTGTTTCACATAGCGTTAGAGGTAAATACCAAAAAGGTGAGATTGACTCTGTTCCTACTTTACATTTGGAGCAGGTGTTCTTGTGAGTCAGTTCACCTTGAAATATCTAAAGGTAGAAACACGGAAAAAAAATAAAAAAAATAAGTAAGTTTAAAAATAATAACGGTTAACCAGATTTGTAAAACTTTACAGGTGATTACGGATATCTATTCAGTTGTTGGGGGGTGTTATCACCTTTGAAGCTTTTGAGCTTAAACAACCTAGAATATTTTCTAAGCACTCAGCAGCATCACGTTGTTCATTCACTGTAACAGAGCAGAAACAAAATCTACCATTGTATTCATTTTTTACTTTTATATTTTCCTTTCCCTTTAATTCCATGTGGTTATGACGTTGCTACTATTTTTTAATAAAACGGAACAATAATTAACATATACCATTTTTGATGCCCAGGAGGTCTGTGATCCCCTTAGTCGACGCTGTTTTACATCTTAAAACCTTAAAGATGGAGCCAAGACGGTGATCAATGCATCCACGGTTTTGTTGTGAAGAGTGCGACCTAAGTAAACAATTTGGACGAGACATTGGAAACCATGATCTGCATCAGTTATATGTAAATACATTTTACATGATTAAAATTTTGTACTAACCCTTGCACGGTTTCCCTGAAGTCTTTGGTCATATACAGCACCTGGAGCACACTGTTTAAATAGCAGGTTGCTCCCTGGTTCTTCAGCCCGTGGAACGGTATTTTTACTGAAAGATCAACAGCTTGTGTATATTAACATAAACTAAATGCTATAAGCACTGATGGATTGCTTTAAAGGCAACGGTTTCCTTACCTTTTTTGCCTTTTCTTTCCATTGTATTTTACTAATCTGATGGATTATTACCCACGTTTGCAGCGTAAGAATTTCAATATTTCAGTTGTTTGATAATGATTTAAAGCTAGAACATTTATGTAAAAGTATCCCTAATTTATATCTATCGATGTCAAAGTCTTGTCTATACACGGATAGATTAACCTGCGCCGAGAGCAGAAACAATATATGAATAGTTTTTGTTTCACCTGTCACTCCCACAGAAGTGTTGCGTTCAAAACATTTGGAAAATTGTAACATTTGGAAAACTGTGAATAAAATACGAAATAAGCTCAACGTGCTTTTTTTTTTATATCGTTTTGTTAAGAGGGACATTAAGCTATTTGGTGAAGTTATCAACAATTTATCAACAATAGGTTTTATTTAGTTAATTTCTAATGAAATTTCTCTCATATAGCCTTTCGTACACTAAAACGAAACAACCAAGCCCTCTATGACGTTTGGTCCGCTCACATAAAAAAACTCATCGGCTGTTGCTTTCATTTCACTAACAATTTTGAATCCAGAAGGAACACGGCTCCCTGGACCAAAGGAAAAAAAATACAAATCAAACCATGATATACCAGGTTGTTGTTACTGACCTAAAGGGGGAAAAGATAACAATAGACCTGTGCGACAATGAGAAAGATTTGCAGCGACTAACCGTGATGGACCTGAAGGAGAAATTAGCTGCAAGGCTTCCAGGAAACAGAGGTGAGGTGAAAAAAAAAGGGGGAAAAACATTTTTTTTTTACTCCGTTGGCATCTGTACATTTTAACTATTGTTGGAAAATGTGTTTAGTTTCTTGCTTTTTTTTAAACCAAGTCTTGCTAACTAATCATNCAGTACAGTTAATGAGCAACCTGTACTTGTGTGCTTGTTTGTTCTGTCTAAAATGTTTATTTTGGAATAAAGAGGTTAATATAAAAACATTTTTTTGTCAGATTCATCGATTAATCGAAAAAATAATCGGCCGATTCATCGATTTTTTAAATAATCGTTAGTTGCAGCCCTAGCGCAAAGCAAAACCTACAGCCTCTGCTGTGGCTCCTGTACGCTCCCCTCCGAGTTCCTTGGAGATCGTAGAGGGCATGCGTGAGATGAACCAGGGTTTCCACGGATCATTAAAAATAATTACAATTCATTAATTTTTTTCTAAATCAATTGGCACTAAAATTTATTAAATATGTTTATCGTGGCATTTAGAATTCTTTAATAAAAATGTTTATAAAAACAATTTCGTCAGATATATTATATCGCTATTAATTTGCGTGAAACTGATCATAAAGCCGTATGTTCGGAAAGGAAGCTCGAGGCGGAGAAAAAGCTAGAGAATATATATATATATACGTATATATGTGTGTGTGTGTGTGTGTGTGTGTTTACATACATACAGGAGTCATGGAACTGTGCTTACAGCTCCTTCATATTTCATGTACACTAATGACTTGTGTACATGGTTCTTGTTGATGGCATTAAAATAATTTTTAATAGCATTAAATTAGAGTCACTCATTCCAGTATGAACCCTGTGAGCGCTTAATTTAATATGGCATATTAAAAAATTCCCCATCAGCTTTCAACATTTATTCAGTTTCTGCCCAAATATGTATATATTTTTTTGTAGATTTGTAGATTTTTTGGGATAACTAGGATAATTCAAAACTGCTTTTTTTAAAAGAACTTTGTTTGTTCTCTACTCCCAAAGTCAGCATCTCTTCATCCCTTCCTGTAATAAGAAGTATCTTTTGAATGGATTTGATTAAACTTTAAGTCCCTCGGTATAAAATAAATATTTTGATGGAGATTAGAAATCTGCTTCCTCGTTGGTGAATAATCAATAGTTTGCATCGTATCATTTAAATAAATGGTGTTAGTATTTTTGGAATATATAAAAATGATGCTATAATTTCTAGTTACCGATCTGTTGCTACTATATTTTAATTTGACGAACCGGAATTTCTCGATGTTCTTTTTCCTGTTTGGTGTGATTGCAATTGCGGATCTTAACCTGGCCGGAACGGAGCGGAGCAAAATATAGCTCGACTCTATATTTTGTCGGTGAAGGACGGAGAAGACGTACATGGACGGAGACGTGCGGAGACGTGAAAGACAAGCACGCCGCACAACGTACGTCAGCGGGGCGGAGCGGAGTGCTGACGGAGTACGGGAATCTGGGGGTTAAGCTGCTGGTTGCCACTACGCCAGAGTGTTTGCCAGTTTGGGGTGCTCTAGCCAATCTTTGTTTATACTGAGTCTAATCTGAGTTTTTTGTGTAACCCCCTGGGTTCCCAGGAATATATGTATATGTTGTTGTTTTGAAAAATAACAAATTTAATTTAAAACTTAAAATAAGATATAATAATTTCCAGGTATTTTAGTAACAGCTTGAAATGAGCAAGAGTTCAATGAATAGAACATAATCTATAAAAATATTGTGTTCTTTCACTTTAAGAAGGAAAATATTATATAGTTTTTATGCAAAGTACAGTTAAACACAAGGTGCGAAAGACTAGATTGCTGTGTATATGTGTTTTTTTGGTTCTGCCTAAGGTCAGTTGCTATTGGGTGATTACANCCCCCCCCCACACACACACACACACACACACCCACGCACACACACACCGTCCCCCTTCTTTCTTCTGCTTGTCTCCGTGTTTGTGGGAACAGAAGAGATGATCAAAGACATGCAGCTGATCTTCGGAAAGGACAGGTTGAATGAAGACAACAAACGGCTGTTTGATTATGGAATCCAGCACAAGTCTAGCATCGTTATGGTGATCAGGGTTAATGGAGGACTGCCTCTTTGACCACAACCATTGTTTTCCTGATTCTTTTGTGTAACTTATTTTGATTGAGTCTTTATATAAAGTGATTTGAATATGCATTCAGCTCTTCTTTACTTTGCCATTTCATTTTAGTATAACCCCAACAAGGCGTATGATAAGTGTAATTGAAAATGAGTTAAGTGGAACGAAGAAGAGGAGATCCGGAGACATAGAAGTAAATTGGTTTCTCTATCTGCAAATGATTGATTGTCTTCGTTTTGTTGTTTTATAAATACATTTACATATGTAGGAACAAGGGGGATAAGATTTGTGTCTGTATTTTGTCATCCAAAATCCAAAACACAACTTAGCATAGGCCTACATCAGTGTGCATAAGTGGTTATGTATAACTTATTGAATATCTAAATAATAGATAAGAACACCTTTTACTTAAAGCAAGGCTACCTGACCAAAATTTTGGTCAGGTAACAAGTGCATAACTGAGTTATGCACTTGTTACCATTACTTGTATTACCTTTCTTTTATGCATGTAATTCAAGAACATCTTCTTTTAAATCAATCCAGATAAGAAATCTTGATGTATTTTGAAAGATGAAGCAGATATTCTGTACTGGCTGTTTGAAAAGGATGTTTTTGCTCCAGCAACATTTGTGGAAAAGGCCTGGTACCTGCGGCAAAGTATTTTTGCATCCCTTCAGATTAACTATTCTCTCTGTGTGCTACATTGTCATGGATTCTTGCTATGTAATTTTTTTTTTCTTAGTCATGGCTATTGTACTGTACATTATTTGATAATGTCTAGTAAGCCAATGAAGAGGGGGCACAGATTAAGGTGTTCGACACTTAAATAAACAATCAATATGTGACTAAAGTTTGAGTGATTTTTTTTTTTTTTTGTGATCCGGCCCTTGATCTAGCAAAGAAAACTGTGATCTCAATACAACTAAAAGGAAACGTACAAAAACTTCATAATTAAAGATCATTCAGTTACATTTAGCATAAAATCATTACAAACTGATTTACCGGTAGTATGTCATGCAGGAGCCATAACAGGGGCAAGGCCAGTTCTACAAAAGCACTGGCTCCTGTTGGACCCTGTGGAACCACCTATGGTTCTTCTATGTAGTTTATTTGTTCGGTATGAGCTTATAAATAACTTCCACTTAAATATATCAGACGGGGATGTTTTAATAAGTATTCATTTTCCTTCAATATGTCACAGCAACGTGGCATAATACTGAAGCCAACTTTGCATGGCAAGTTTATTTTTATACAGCAAAATGAAAACATAAGAAAAAAAACCCACAATTTTAAAGTATTATAAAAACTGGATTTTTCTTAAGCTTCATGTTACATTGCATAATGACTCCAATCCAATGATTAATGCAGTTTTAATTAGCTTTCCAGTAAACTCTTATAAAGACTGATAATAAATAAGTGATTTTTCCACCAATCTTTCAGGTTTTGTGAATTTTTGACTTAAACTCATCTGAACATGTTTACATACAGATCATTTTTGTATGGTTTGTTACTGAACCAAATTATTCATGGGCTGATNAATCAGACCAGGCTTTCCCCAAAAGGATTCCCAATTATTAATGTAGCCCCCGTTGTTTTCAGGACACCACCTAGACAACCAGCGGTTGAATGACGACATGCGGCTAAACATGTCTGTTAGGGTTCCTGTTTGTGGGGGGTTGCTTTGTGTTCTTCTTCTTTTTAGTACCTTCATCCATCCACTAGATGGTGCCCTAGTTCCCTATTGGCCTGGAGGCCTTCTTCCTGGTGTCGACCGCCCACACCTGTGGCTCGTTTGGTCATTACCTCCAGAGGAGTATATAGGCAGTGGACTGTCATCACCTCAACGTCAGAGTTTTTACCAGTATTGGGTACTCTAGCCTCTCTCAGATTAGCTGAGTCTAACCTTTTGAGTTTTTTGTCTCTCCGAGTCTAAGGATTTAACCTTTTGTCTCCTTTGTGATTCTCCGGCAGGATAACTTCCTGATCCACTGGATAAGCCTGGTCCTTCTACCCCTTGGAAGGAAATATTCGTCTCTCTCTGAGCAAGGGGAAACCTTCACCAGATCAGTTCAAGCCCTCCTCAAGAAAATCTGAGACAGTCTGCTCCGCTGCTCCTCTGGACCCACCAAAGGTCTGGCTGTCCGCCCTCCTACTAGGTAACCTCCTGGGCTTCTCAGTGGGTGTGTCACTGAGTGGGGAAAACCGTTTAGAAATGTAAATGGGTTGGTGGCTACAAGTGGGCAGAGATCCACGACTACGCTTTCTGCGTACAGTTACTGAATCGCTTTGCTGCTCAGGCATTTTTGCAAGACAGCTACGTGGGGGGCCTACTTTAACTCCTGGATGTTCAACAGCCTGAAGCCTGGATTATAACTCTGACACCCTCGCCTCCAAAGATACACAAATACTGATAGAGGAATAACTGAACATCTGACACAGAGAGCAGGAGAGACAAGAAGAAGATGGAAGAGTTGGAAAAGAATCAATGGAGGTAAAAAGAGAAGCCATAGCGATGCTAAGCTAATGCTAGCCTAGGCTAGCTACTCCTTACTACCAGAAATAAAACCGTTTGAAACTAACAATTGCTCAGTAGAAAAGTGCAGCAGAAAGCGCAATGTTTTAAAGTGGTTGTGGACAGTTAGAGTTACTTAGATACAGAGATATCACAGAAAAAATAACTTAATTCAGATGGACATTGACTGGTCAGCAAGGACACTCGGTAATCCAATCACCTCTTTATGTGTCTCTGATCCAGCCAATCACCATCAAGTCCTAAATCCTCTTTAGCCAACCATCCTATAATGTTCTACTAAGGCTGGTCGATGGAGTGTGGGAGACAAAGGTGAAGGATGGAAAACACAGAAGTTCTCGAACAAGTAGTTTGTAAAAAACTACTGACCCAACATCAGGTAGATGAGGATGAGGAAGGATGGACAACAGTCTTAAATGGGAAAGAGAGAGATAGAGGAAGTAAAACGGGAGAAATGTGGATTGAAAATAAAGGAAATAAATGGGATTTGGAAAAAAGCTGTTCAGATGAAGAAAAAGTACTAAGGAAGGTTATCAGAAAAGAAAGTAAAATAATATTTAAATTCAGGGCTGAAGATAAACAGAGTCATATGAGCCCCACTTTGATGTACAGAGAAATAATTAAGAACATTGGGGAAGTAGAATTAGTGAAGAATTGGGAGGTGCAAACTTGCTTGTAATTTGCAATNGAAGAGGAGAACGGAGAGAGAAGAGACTTGGTGAAGTTGTGCTGGAACTTTTATGAGCCGTTTTTTGTTGGAAAATCGGTTAAAACTGTGCAAACACTGAGCTGTTGCACTAGCACCAAGCGACAGCTGACGGACCGAGAAAGGAGCCGCGGTGAGCTGGATGCTGAAGGTCTGCACCGGGGTTGATGGAGAGAGGGAGAGACGAGCTGCACCTGCGCTGAGACGGCTGGTTGGATTTGGCTGCGTTTCCCTCCGCCTTTACCGAGAAAGGCGTGGATTAACTGACCATCTGAAAAGACGAGGCATCAGGAGTTAATATAAATTCGTCACTCTGGATTGAGGACCAGTGGTGAGTGGCGTCAGTATCAGGTCTGCAACGGGGTTATTGACTATAGTGCCGGCTTTCATTTGTTTTATTTTTTTTGGGTGGGCCCACTAATTAAAAACTGTCATTTATTTTTTATTGAATGAAGTTAGTATTCAAGGACTCATCTGTGGTCAGGACTGTTAAGAATTATTTTATTTAGAACTCCAAAAGCATTTAACAGAAGGGAAAGTCCCTGTTTATAAACCAGGTGTTTGACAAAGCCTGTGGTATTTTATTTGTATTTTGTTTTATTTTTCTAGTTTGCTGAAGAAGAAAAAGCAAGCAGACAATATCTGTTTTCATTTATAATTATTCAGTTAGACAAAGGGAAATTCTAAAAGTTCACATGTGGTCTGCTGTAATTTGCATTCTGAAGTTGGTCAATAAATACTTTTACAAAGTCTTATTATTTGTGGGTCAGACGTAGGCAGTTCGTTACAGTTTAATTCTTTATGACAAATCATCACCTGGGGGTTTTGGGATCTGGAGGTCTGTCCACTTTCTCCACCAGAGGGCGTACTAGATCTCCTGGAGCC
>NW_015152297.1:38962-40499 GCF_000732505.1 Cyprinodon variegatus
GCTTCTTCTTCGTAGGAAAGAAGGATGGATCCCTGCGACCTTGTATCGATTACAGAGGTCTAAATCCAAGGGCGTAGGTTTGATTTCAACTTTGGTAGGGACACTATTGGTTTTCATTTTGATTGGTCTGTCATTGGTCCTATGCAAAAAAATGCATGCAAAAATGCATGTTTCACCTTGTTTAATTTAGTAAAAAAAATCTTTAAGGAACCTTTGTCTATCTGATTATTAATCGATTAATCAAAAAAATAATCAACGGATTAATCAATTTGCAAAATAATCATTAGTTGCAGCCCTAATTTTATGGTAACATTCTAAACACATTTCTTTCATAATACAGCACTGAAGGGCAGCTGCTTCACCCTAAGGCTGCCCTGCAGCATTATATCTGTGTTTCCTACAGTCATATAATGTTTCTATTATAGAAGTGGGTTTTTAATTGTAAAGGATTAAATGTAATAAAACCTTTCATCATCCTATATTGCTTACCGTCTGGCTGTTTAAATAGCTCCTTATGTCTATTTTCTTTTTTAGTGGCATCATCTACAAAACACAACACTAAGAATGAGCCTAAGTTTATTCAAATATAAATTCGCTTTTAACAATTATAAAAAACAATATAGCACTATCTTATCTGTAATGTAATAATATCCTAAATAAACAGCCAGATTCAAGCATTATTTACCAGTCAATGTTTGCACTAATTTACTTATGGACCATGTGGAAATCTTGAAAAATAGAATCTAGGTAAGTAGAGTTCATCTGTTTGTCTTTATCCTATTTCTAGAAGTAGAAGTTAATCAAATAGCACTATTTAAATGTGGAAAACAAAAAATAGTAGATCTTTAGCATCCTTCTCATGTTACGTTCTACAAAAGAAATAACACCTGTTATTTATACCTGAACTGCCATCAAAAATGAAAACATTAATAGCAAGGAAATATTGGTAAAAGGGAATCAGAAATGTTGATAGTTTACAGTCTTTGTTCATTTTACCAGCTGTTTTCTGAACCCCTGTCTGACTCAGAATATTTAGTTTTATAAAGAAATCCTAACGTTGGTTACTTTCATTTCTCAAGTTCATCAAATCCAAACCCTCTCCTGCTTCTTTGCAGAACTGCAATCAGCAGCTTTCACCTGTTCTAGCATAGATGATATTTAGTTTTTTAATTGGGACTAGTTTCGTGGCCTAATATAAATTTTGGTAACCGTCGTATTCTAGCGTAATTTTTTTTTTTTATTTTGCGCTCCAAGCGCGCGCGCACACATAGAGACGAGAAAACAAGCAATCAGAAAGAGAGAAGGAGGAACTTAAGGTGGAAAAATCAAAGAGTGGAGTTAAACATTGCAGTACAGTTGGTGCGATGCTACGTAAAATGTACAGGAAAGACCAGGCAGCTGCAGCTACCAGGCAGAGGAGCTGCAAGAGGAAAATGTTTGCATGTTGTTCACATGCAATTGTTGTTAGGGACAATTAGGTCGGTCCACAATTTTGGTAGGGACATGTCCCTATGGTCCCTATGCAAACCTACGCCCA
>NW_015152297.1:42697-43733 GCF_000732505.1 Cyprinodon variegatus
GCCCAACAAAACCTATGTTCCCTCTTCTGTCAGTTTCCCATCTCATCCACTGGATGCATTCAGCCAAGTTTTCTGCTCACCCCGGTGTAAGCAGAACCATTGCCCTGATCTCACACCGTTTCTGGTGGCCATCCCTTCACAAGGATACGAAAGAGTATGTCCTAGCCTGTTCCATCTGCGCTCGAAAAAAACCTTCACACCAACCTCCCTCTGGTCTTCTTCATCCGCTACCTGTTCCATCTCACCCCTGGTACCACATCGCGGTGGATTTTGTGACCGGTTTACCCGCATCCAGAGGTATGACCACCATCCTCACCATAATAGATCGATTCTCAAAAGCCTGCCATCTTGTTCCCCTCAGGAAACTTCCGACTGCCTTCCAAACAGCTCAGCTCCTGGTCAAACATGTTTTCAAGCTCCATGGAATTCCCCAGGAGATTTTGTCGGATAGAGGGCCTCAATTCACCGCACAGGTCTGGAAAAACTTCTGTTCTGCTCTTGACACAAATATCTCTCTGACATCAGGTTATCATCCACAATCCAACGGTCAAATGGAACGTCTAAATTAGGAACTGGAATCAACCCTCCACACTGGGTAGAATACGCACATAATTCTCACACATCTTCTGCAACCGGTCTGTCCCCTTTTGAAATCTTTCTTGGTTATCAGCCACCCCTGTTCCCCGCCGACGAAAAGGAAATTTCCGTTCCATCAGTTCAGCACCACATCCGCCGTTGTCATAAGATCTGGAAAGACACCATTGCCGCTCTGAACCAGACATCTGCTCAAAACAAAAAATACGCTGACCGCAAACAACGTCCTGCTCCCACCTATACACCCGGACAACAGGTTTGGCTCTCCAAACGTGACATCCCTCGCAAATCCGTGTCCCGCAAACTCTCTCCCATGTTAATCGGTCTGTACAAAATCGAGTCTGTCATCAACCCGTCTGCCGTCTGCCTGCATCTGCCATCCTCTCTCCGGATCCATCCAACATTCCACGTCTCGCAGATTAAGCCTGTCCTGACCAGCCCT
>NW_015152297.1:47490-48980 GCF_000732505.1 Cyprinodon variegatus
ATATTAGGAAAACTTGTGCCAAAAACTTAAACTATAATTTTTCATAGGAGGGGTGGTGGCCTAGTGGTTAGGGCATAGAGCTTGTAATGCTGAGCATCACTTCCACTCTGGGTATCTGAGCAAGACCCCTAACCCCACACTGCTCCCCAGGGCCCGTGCAATGCCAGCCCACTGTTCCCCAAGGGGATGGGTCAAATGCAGAAAGTTAATTCTGTTGCTTTCTACTTGTGACACTGTAATGACAATAAAGTTGAAATATATTATTGATTCATTAGGTTACACTTAACAGCAACAGTTTTAACAATCCAAAATGTATTTCTTGTTTTTCTTTTTTTGTGGGTTATAAATAAGCTCTCTACCACAGCCAATTTGATAATTTTTCCTTTTCTACAAATTTTTTTACTCCTTTGATTTCTCAATTGATATATGATACACTGCCTTCTGTACTTTGCACATCATTCTCTCAAGTTCTTTAATATGTGGAAAAAGTTACCGAGCCTTTTCTAAGTAAATGATACTCCAAATACTCTCGTTAGATACTAGTTACTTTTTCTTCAAGTTAGGGAGGTTCATCACATGTAATAGATCCAGGATGTGATCAAATAATGTATTGATAGCACAGGCAGCTCCAGATTAGAGTGGTTTTAATTCTGTCAAGAGGTAAGTAGATAACTTTGCATGTATCAGTCAAAAAATAAGGAATGTAATAAAAGTAATCACAAAGAAATACCTCCCATTTTTATAGTCAACACCTCTCTGAGAACCAGAAGTTCATTTCTTTTATTAACTTTGGGGTTGTTCAGTGAAAATATGAAAACTGTTCACATGAGCAGCATTTGGAAAGACAGTCTTTAGTTGAAACTGGGGCAAGATCATTTTATCTTCAGCTCGAGATCTGACCACATCACCTCCATCAGACACAAAGACGCTCACAGAGACAAGATGTTGCAAAGACTGTAGGTTTAAAAAAAACAAAAAAAAAACAATGAAGACCTCAAACATCTACTAAACAAGAAACATCTAAAACTACTTGAAGACTCAACAGCCAGCAAGACTCAGTCATATCAAAGTGTGAAAAATTTAAATCTTTGATTGGTTTTATAAGCAGAAGCTGATGCTGAGAAGAAAACATCATATTGGTGTAATTTTTGACCTATTGTTCCCTATCTTTTTACTTTTGCATGTAAAAAAATTGGCTCCTTTCTGTTATCATCCTGTTGACGAAGCTGTTCTAAAATCATCCACTATCATTTCCTCATCCAGCAGATCTCATGACCACAGACACCCTCCAGACTAATCACAGCACCAACAGCATCAGAGCAAAGGTGAGAAAACTATGAAGTTATTAGAATAACCCGTTGACCCTGGTTTATCTGACCTAGATTGTTTATCTTACTTAGATGAACATTAAATGAGACATTCAAGCTATAGATTGTTTAAAGGTCTCATTTAATGTTCGTCTGAAGTAAAACTTGCCAACAGTTAGAGTT
>NW_015152297.1:51956-53164 GCF_000732505.1 Cyprinodon variegatus
GCTCACCACAAAAATGGCGCTAGGGGGCGTGTCAGTCACGTGTCTGACAAAGACCGATTATGGCTGCCTAGTTAAAATCGTCACAAACAAAAAGGTTCATCAGGTTCCAGTTTTTCTCTTTTATTAGTGTAAAAATATACATTTATTAAAAATATAAATCACTTTGTTAAATTTGGGCAATAAATGCTGACTTTCAAAACCATTTTTTTTTTTTTTGCAGTTGCTTGCAAAATTTAATGAAGAAGTAAAAATAGAGAATCCATAATCCAGAACCGATTGACAAGAAACTTAAGAACCAACACTCTAGGGAGAAATAAACCTAAAGAATGACAGAGATCTAGCAAAGAGTAACTGAACAGGAGGTGTATATATGGGAGACAGAAACAATGAGAGGACTAATTAGCTGATAGGGAGCAGATGTAGACAGAAGTAACTAGAAGAAGCTATAGGGAAAGCAAAGGACACTGAGGGGCAGCAATACTGAGAAAGAAAAAAAAATTATGTTAATCTAAAGAAAAACACAGAACAAAACAAGGCATACTTAAAAATAAAGAGTGAAAAACAACCATAAACATTTTAGAGAGGCTTGGGATTGTATTTTAACATCTTTACTAAAACTGCAGCAAATCATGACTAAATCTTTTGAAGCTTATCTGATCCACAATGGTTTTATTGGACCATTGTAGACTAAATATGGGCTCAATGCGTTTTCTGTTTTTTTTTTTAACCTCACAATAGCGAATCTGGTCGAATATAAGTATTGATTTTCCTTTTGAAAGCCTCTGTGTATAACAGAGCCTTTGCTCTCAATAAAGTATATAAACTGTCTTTAAAGCAGTAAGTAAAACAGCGAGGTTATAAAAGTGACTATCACCGTATAACTAGGTTACTCACAGAAATTACACCCGAAAATGTCTCAAAAAAGCACAAGAGGTTGTTGGAAAGGTATGACTCTCTAGTTCCCCAGGACACCAGCCATGAGGGGAAGAGCAATATGTGTCCAAAAGCAATTTTCCGTAACCGTCTGTCATATTTGGTTAGACCCTTGATTTGCATCTTCTGTGTATAAAGACCTGTAAAACCAGAAGTATTTCTGAAGATAACAAAATTAGCAACTTGGTTAGAAGCAAGAAAGCCTCCTTCTAAGGATTTTGAAATGGATGACCTTGATGACCATCAACTGAGTTGATCAAAGCTTTCTGTTTCTG
>NW_015152297.1:54919-57351 GCF_000732505.1 Cyprinodon variegatus
TTTACATCAGCATTAATGGTGCTTTTAGCTCTGCAACACAGTGGACACTGTCGGTTAGAGAAATAGGTTGATTCACAAATTTGATGCATTTAAGCAACGTTTAAATAAACCAAAACATTCCTGCCTTTCTAAATATTTATCAGTGGTGCAGTTTAAGTCACACGCAGTTCTCTAAGTTGGCTGAAGAGGGCAGTATTGTGTCACTCCCTCAGTGAACAACAGGACCTGATGGTGGTTTGTCTGTAGCTCAGAGAGCAGTAATGTCTGAAAGTAGAGGACTAAAACAAGTAAAGTGTAATAAATTCCTTTATTTGATGCAAAGTTAATTAAAACAATTATTTTTAGGGGAGAAGGTGGCTGCATAAAGAAATAATATCTGATTGGTTTATCAAAATATGGCTTAATTGATAAAGCACTCCAAAGTTTTCTTTAGAATTATGTCTCTGATGTAGTTTTTAAATGTTTTATCATCTTAAACATTCTAAACAGTAATAATATATATTTCATTGAATATTAAAAATTCATTTATTTTTAGTTCTAAACTAGTATCTCTCTCTCTTTTTTTTTTTTTTTGTGCAGACCATGAGGTAACAAAGTAACCACAGCATCTCAATGAACAGCAGTGTTTGTCTTTTCAAACAAAGATAAGATCAGATGACCTTATATGTTTCACTGATGATTTAACTGAAATCAGCTATTTAGTTACTCAGACCTTCTGAGTGTTTTGTTTTTGTTTTCATTTTTATTTGAAGGTTGAAATGAAATGATGGTAGGAAAATAGATTAGTCACATTGTGTTTGTTGTAAAAGCACAAAAAATGTGTCCTAAAGCAATGTTCAGATAGCCAAACTTAGTATCAGAATTATCTCTGTATATTTAAATACTGATTTACTTTAGATAAAGTTTTAAAGTGTAGCTCAAGCACAGGATTCATCAAAAAATAAATAATACTGGATTTAAAGAGCATTTCTATTTAACAATATCTCCACGTTCTGAATACCACATGTTCCTCAGTCCCTGTGTGGCTCCTTTTGTATAAATTATTCCATCATGTGGTGTGACATGGAGGTGATCTGCTGTTGGTTCTGCTGAGATGGTGAAGAAGTCCATAGATTTCCTACAGGGTTCAGGTGAGTGGCATCGCCTGGCCATTCCTGTTTCTAGCCCTGAATGATTCTCATCAAGCTCTGGATCTTTTTTTTTTTTTTTTGTCACATTTAAAAATTAACTGAGTTGCCCTTTGATATCAATATTTGATATTTGATATTGAATCAAATAAGAAGTTTGTAATTTCCCAGCTCTGCTGAATGCAACATAGTCAAGTCACCATGACCAATGAAAGAGGAGTTTGTGTGGAAGCGGGCACCATGGGCGTAGGTTTGCATAGGGACCATAGGGACATGTCCCTACCAAAAATTTGGACCGACTCATTTGTCCCTACCAATAATCGGATGTGAACAACATGTTTATAATTTACTATACAGCATTGTTGCAGCATTGGCGTCTTTTCCTCTCGTAGCTCCTCTACCTGGTAGCTGCAGCTGCCTGATCTTTCCTGTATCTTTCATGTAGCAGCGCATCAACTGTGCTGCACTGTTTAACTCTCTGCTTTTTCTGCCTTAAGTTCCATCTTCTCTCTCTTTGATTGCTTGTTTTCTAGTCTGTATGTGTGTGCGTGCGTGCATGGAGCGCGAAAAAAAAAGAATGACGCTAGAATACAGCGGTTACCAAAATTAATATTAGGCTACGAAACTAGTCCCAGTTAAAAAACTAAATATTATTTATGCTAAAACAGGCAAAAGCTTCTGATTGCAGTTCTGTAAAGAAGCAGGAGAGGGTTTGGATTTGATGAACTTAAATGCAAGTAAACTGAAAACTGCTGTTAAAATGAACAAAGACTGTAAGCTATCAAGATTTCCGATTCCCTTTCACCAATATTTCTTTGCTATTACTGTTTTCATTTTTGACCACAGTTCAGGTGTTAATAACAGGATTTATTTATTTTGTAGAACATAACTACATGGATGCTAAATATCTGCAATACTTTGTTTTCCACGTAAAAATAGTTCTATTTAATTAACTTCTACTTCTAGAAATAGGATAAAGACAAACAGAAAAACACTATTTACAGTGATTCTATTTTTTCTAGATTTCCAAACGGTCCATAAGTAAATTAGTACAAACATAAATGTCTGGTAAACAATGCTTTAATCTGGCTGTTTATTTTCGTTACTATTACAAAACAGATCAGATAGTGTTAAATTCTCTTTTATAATTGTTAAAAGTGATTTTATATTTATACCGGTATGTTATATATTATATTTTATATTTTTATATTTAGTTTTCTGAAGAAGTTAGATAAAGATAAAATTCTCTCCAGAGGTTCTAGATGAGGTCATAGAACAAAGCCCACCTTCTTCATCATCTTGTTG
>NW_015152297.1:60144-61013 GCF_000732505.1 Cyprinodon variegatus
AGAACCTAGGTTTTGTAAAGAAGTACAGTCTGCTCTTTCCCCGCTCCACAGTTGTACTCTAGTCCTTTTTTTCAGGTGGACAAAGAGGTTTATACTCCACATCACTTCTACCTCTTCATTAGATTGTCACCTTTTGCACATGTGTCTATTACTCATAGAATTGGCTTAATCAGTTCAATAAACTGTAATCAAATAGCAAACACTTTATTTTAGTTGCTCAGTTGATAATCAGAATAATTTATCAATAACAAAAGTTGCACCACTGTATCACATAATGTTTGCTTTCAGTTTCAGCAGGTGTTTTTTGCAGAAAAGAGTTCTGCTTTAACATTAATAAAAAGATTTAAAACGATGTAAAGCTCAGATACAGGAAGCATCAGAACAGAAAATCCTGACAGATTCCAACAACCCATGAACCCACAGAAACAGAGGCTTTGGCACTCTGACCTAATTAAGATCATTAATTTATGAACTCTGCTGGGTTAAAACGTCATTGTTAATTTCTGAATTAAGCTATTTCATCAGATACATTAATATGAACTCTGTCGTTTAATTTTTAAGGCTCCAAAGATGCTGTTTCACAGATGCGATAAGGACACATCTATTAATTTATTTGATCTAAAAAAAGAAACAAGGAAAACTGCTCCTGTAACAATACTTTTCCTGATCTAATAACCAACAACTGCTTGTAATTCTCATAAAGAAAAAAAAAGGGTCTTTCTTGAGCACTTCAGTAAAAGATTAAAGCTGATAATAAAACTGCTAACTGTAGAGAAATGCAGAAACTAAGAAGACCACCTGATTCTGTCCTCAGGGTTTTTTTAAAGGATGTGAAGAATGTGAAACATTATCTGTGGTTTTAACAGCAA
>NW_015152297.1:64765-68445 GCF_000732505.1 Cyprinodon variegatus
AGCAAGTTAGAGAATAAAAGCTGTAATAATTGCACTAACCTAAATAATGTGAAACTGGCATGTGGTCTGATAGCTGAAATAAACTTAAAAAGAAAATCCAGAGATGCCACAATAGTTTATAGTACTGGATAGTGCACAGCACTGATGTGACAGAGATTGTTAAATGTATTACCACAATCAGTTTTAACCGATTCAAAAATACTTTATTGACCCTAAAGTGAAATGAATTGTTATTAAAAAAAGGGCTACAAAAAAAAAAAAAACCTGAATGTTGCAACTGTAACTATACAGTCGTATGTTTACATCACTCTTTTTTCATCACATTGTCCTGCTGCCTACATTTATCAAGGCTGCACTTTAAAAAATGAAATAGTCTAGAAAGCTGTACTAAAATGACATTTCTTTTTGTGTGCACTGGTGCGTACAAAACGACAAAACAAAATCTGTCTAAGTCTAAACACTCATGTTGTTTTTATCGACCAGCTGCTGTAGATGTTAGTAGCTGCAGACAGGAAGGATATTCTGTAGCCGTCTGTCTTGCAGCAGATGTTGAAAAGCCTTTGACTGAAGACTCTCTGTTGTTGTTCAACAAACATCTAAAGATGTTCAGAGTGTTTCATAATGTTCTTTAGTTTTCTGAAGAAGTCATGATAAAATTATTAGATAAAATTATCTCCAGAGGTTCTAAATGAGTTCTTAGAACAAATCCCACCTCCTTTATTTGCTTGTTAAGCTTCTTTCAGTCATTTGCTCTGGTGTTGTTACCCCATCAGTTGATTGCAGAACAGATTACACTCTCCACAACAGACTTCTAGAAGATATGCAGCATACTGCTACAAACACAGAAGAATCTTGGCTTTGTCTAGAAGTACAGTCTGCTCTGTCCCTTTTTGTACACGACTCCATTGCTGTATCTCCAGTCTGTTTTCCAGGTGGACACTGAGGTATTTATACTCCATCAGACTCGGACAGGTGAGCCGGTCCTAATCTCGGCGTGCGAGGGCCGGCCCTCTTGAAATCATCCCGGCCCCAACACTTACTCTCCGGCTGAAGCACCTACCTGTGACTAAATACCTCAAGGAGCTCAAGAAGTAAAACAATGTTAACAACCTAAATGATGCATGCAGTATTTATAGCTCTTCCTTGTCTTGCACATCCTGATGATGTTGGCATATGGTGTACTTTTCTATTTCTTTAAGCTGTAAAATCCTTGCAACAAACTTAATTATAATAAAAATAAAATGCTTTCTTTAAGCCAAACTACGATGTTCCACTTATATTTGGCGAATTTATGTTTGAATATTTTGGAAAAATATGTTGTGGTGCATGATGGGGTTGTGCATCTAAAGCAGAGGTCTTCAACAGGGGGTGCGTGACCCATAGGAGGTCAACGGAGGTACTGCATGAGGTCACGAAAGTTTTGGTTGATTAGACTTTTTTTTNAAATCAAATCCTGTCAGCAGTCCATAACCGCTCTGTCTCTCACGCAGACTCCGGTGAAACCAGAACCCAGGCCCGAACCAGTCATCAGTACATTCTGTGTGTTGTGCTTAATAAACTTGTTAAACTTTCATCCTTGTGTCCGTCAGTGGTGTTCTGCATAATTGGGTCTCCATTTGAGAACCCATCATGACAAACTTGTTCTTATACAAATCCATGCATATAAGAAATTAGTTTTTTTCATGAACCTGTTAATGCAGTTCATCATAGCATTAATTAAAATGTAAATAGACGTTCATTTAGCAAAAAATCCACTTCACAGTTGGATGGTACAATGTTGCTTTACAACACTATGATTCTTGATTTAAATCCCCAGTTAGTGTGTTCTGTTTTGTCTGCATCATTTCTCTCTAGGTACTATAGCCTCTAGTCAAACATTAAAATTGCTAATCAGTCTTTCTAGATTTTATTTGGGAGTAAATTTGTGCATGTTAGCCCTGTGTTTCTCTGTGATACCCTGGATTGGACTGGAGACCTGTCCAGGGTGGACCCCTGATGACAACGTGATCAGAGGTGATGACAACAGGCACCAGGACCTTGATGAGCCAACAAGGATTAGTGGGTTTAAACACTGGATGGATGATTGGGGACATTTTTATTTATGCTTTAATTTTAAATGTCAGAGGTTGAACAGAGATCTTACTGCTTAGAAAAGCCACCCAGAGGTAAATTGTCCTAATTAAGTGTCTGTCATCTATGCTATCACTATGTCCCAGCAGTCAGGCCAACAGCAACCAGAGGTTTCTTTGTCCATATGGCTCAGACCAAGGGATCCTTAGGAGGCCGTCTTATCCAGTCTGGCTCTATAAGTTCTGAAACTCAAGAGAAATGTGTTGCAAAAAGTCTATTTTGCAGCAGTTTGGTTCTGAAAAGTCAACCCTCCTCTTTCCATTTTGGTGGAGCCCCTACAACATGGACCCTCAGGCAGCTTTAAGGGAAAGAGAGGGAAATCCCGTGTGTAGCTTGTTTTTCACTATCCTCAACACAGAGGGGGGTGGCAAGTCACACCTCTGTGGGAGTTGCTGTGGAGGCAGTCGGCTCAAAAGGGGGTTGCAGATGTCTTACAGCTGTTTAATCACCAAAACTGTATTTTCTTCTCCGGTCATCATGTCAAGATGAAATATGGACACTGGTTCCTAAAATCCAAAAACCATGATCATGGCATATGGCACAGCAACTCTTTACCTGCTCAGTTGATGTCTGTCACCACTGACTTTTTCTTTATGCCATCTTTACTCTCACCAACCTTTTAACAGGCCAATGGAACTTGAAAGCATTAGAAAAGGGCAGACCTATTTAGTTGTCTAAAGGCAGCATAACTGGAGCCTCGAGTTAAAAGCACTGAAATAGGAGTTTACTGTTAATTAAAAGCATGAATATTTTTCTAAAACCAGATGAAATCGTTTTAGACATAGTTTTGTTTTCCAGTGTTTTGAAGATCTAGACCAAAACTCCACTTGTTTCCTTCATCTTTTTACACTTTCAGTTATTCAGATCTCCTCCTAAAACCTTGGACCTGGAATTTCTGAAGCTCTTAAAACATTTAAATTTTCATTTTACTTTAAATTAGTCTGAACTGGCTAATTCTCTCATGATGTTTATAATGATTATCTGTGTTCATCTACAGACCTGCCCACTTCAGCGCCATCAGGCACACTGACGCAAACACAAAGGGACAGATGCTTCTCAGACAACAGGTAGGGAAACCCACAGTTCATTCACGGCTTAGAGTAATAGCAGAAAGAGCCGAAAACCATCTACTAAACTCTGGATGTTCACTGATTAGGTCTAATAAAAGTGTAAAAAGGAAGTTGATGCTGAGAAGGAAACATTGGATCCAGTCTGTCTGTCCAGTTTTGTAACCTGTTTGTTCTGCATGTGCAGATCCTTAGCTCCTCTCTGTCATCATCCTGCCGATGCAGCTGCTCTCAAATAATCCATTTTAATTTCCTTATTTATCAGACCTCATGACCACAGACAACCTCCTGACTCCCTACACCAACAGCAGCAACACAGCTGAGGTGAGAAAAGCATGAATAACAACCATTATAACCTGCAGATTCATTCGATTTTCATTGTTTAATGGTATTTAACCTTCATCTTTGTGATATGAAACTTATAAATAAAAGTCTAAAAATAGAGGTCAGAAACATATAAAAGATATCCAATGATCTAATGTG
>NW_015152297.1:69244-73929 GCF_000732505.1 Cyprinodon variegatus
ATTAAAAAAAAAAGGCATCACCATTTTTTTTCTTCCTTCAGTTTGCTTCTGGTTTCTGTTCTATAAATACCTGGTTCTGTTTGTGTGGATGATTTGCCTCTCAGATAAACAGGTGCTGGAGAACAATCTGAAGCATCATGCTGAACCATAACTGAGCAGATCATTTCCTGAATGATGATGACCTCAGCTGACAGATGCTTCATGTTTCTGTTTGTAGCTTCAGCAGAAGGGCAACATGCTGACTGTGATTCTGGTGTACATTCTGTTCTTCTCGGTTGTTCTGATCACTCCGATCGGACTCTTCATTATCGGTGAGTTTTCTCTGACTGATTTGGCAAAGAAAAAATTTCATTCAAGCACATAAGTATCAGACCCACTTTGCAGATTTTTTCACTTTCACATTTTTTACATCATGGTTAATCTAGAGCTGTGACAGAATCTAAAACAAAAATCTAGAAAATCCCATTGTGTAATTTGTATGTGATTACTTTTTAATGTATTTTATTTAATAAGTATTTTATATCCTACCAACCAGTAAAAATGTTGCTTCTAACAGGCCTGTTAGTTTTATTTATTTTTTAAAAAGCCCTCCTGTTCTCCACTCAATACCTATAATAGTTGCACCTGTTTGAAATAATTATCATTATAAAAGGCACCTGCTCACACACTGAAAGAAAAATCTCCACAATGGCAAAGAACAGAGTGCTGTTTCAATATCACAGATAAAACAATAAATCTGCAGAAGGCTGGGATGGGCTACAGGAAAACAGAGAAACGCCTTAGTGGGAGCAAAACAACTGTTAAGTCAATCATAAGATTATAAGGTTAAAGACAATAGTCAATCTTCTTTGGTCTGGGGCTCCATACACGATCTCACCTTGAGGAAGGTGAGGATCTGCCCAGAATAACACAGCAGTATTCCCTACTTCATTGTTTGCAAACCTTGTCAAGGAAGAAAGTCTATCTGTAATTGAACACAAAAGGTTAGTGTTTTTAATATTGTTTTACTTGTACCATGCAATAAGATGCAAAATGATCATTTATAAATCCATTAGTTCGATTTTCTGGATTTTTGTTTTATTTAACCTATCATTAAAAAGTAAAGACTTCTACATTGCTCAGAAGGTTATCACTGAATTAATCCTAATCCCAACTCTAAAATAATTCCTTTTTTTTCATGGAAATATTCAATTTATGTGTTAGTTCTTCACGTACTGTGAAAAAAAAAATTCACATGTAGCTCATATTAAACAAACTAAAAACAAATGAATCTCATATCCTGTCAACTGAGTTGTAGAATCTTCTCCCTATAAATATTTAAATCTATGTGAATTAATGCTGAAAGTTTTTTAATAAGATCCTTGTCAACAGGACATAGAATATTCATTTTTAAAACCTAATGTGTCTAACAACCCTAGTGAATGTTTTTCTTTTTTTTTATTGTTTGCACAAAACTAAAACAGAAATCAAACAAAAACATGATTGGCTCTAAGGAGAGCAGAAAAAGAGGACACTGAGTTTACTGAATAAAGCCGGCTGCTGACCAGGTTAGCTCTGGAGAGAATGTTACTATGGTAACAGAAACAGAGGTTGAGTAAACTCTCTTTATGAAATGGAAAACTCAGTTTCCCTGATTTCAGGTTTTAAACACTGTGAGTTTTAGTACCAGAGGGACAAAGTCCTATGGACAGATCAGACCACAGCAGAGATGTTTGACCTTAATTGATAGAAGGCAAGCCTAAAAACAACATAGCAGCTATAAGGTGTGATGATTTGGGCTAGTTCTGTCTCCACAGGTCCTGGGCCATTTGCAATCACTAAGGTGACCATGACCACCACTGTTTACCAACATGTTCTAGAGTCCCATGCTAAACCATCTGTCCAGCAGCTGAAGATAAAAGCAACTTCTGAGACCTTGTGCAGTTAAAGGTGTTTCTACAGCTTTTCAGATCACAGTTTTGATTGATTTATGATTTCACTTTTGGGGTTCATCTTTCTTCAATGGATGGTGAATGCTTAAAGCTGATGTAGCTTTCTAGGTGTGTACACAGATAACCTAAGTGTTAGCTTAATAACCTTTGTTCATTTAACTGAACTGAAGACATACAGTAATGGAAAAATAATTGATGCCCTTTTATCATNAAGTCATCATGTTCAGATTGGACTCCCTTGATGAGATGAATGAAGTCTGGTGTGCTATTGCTTGGTTGGAAAGAAAACCTGCAGCCACACGGCCCTTTCTGGAACCACTTTGACACCCCTGGCTTTAGTGATCTGTGACACTTGGTTCATTTGTTTTTCTGGTAATGGCCTTAAACCACAGAGCAATTTTCTTAGTAATCTAAACTCACTTGTTTTCCTTTAGTGCTGCTAATGGGGTCCCAAACAATATTGATTCATCAATATACCATTTTTTTCAGATGTGTGTAACCTCGTATTCTTTCAGGATGCATTTGTTTTCCAGATTCCCATCAACACTATAACCATATGTGTGTGTTTAATTTAAATGGCTTTGTGGGTCATTAAAATTTTAAGCAGCAGCTTAAAGTGGGCTAGGCTGTCAGGAACTCCGAGGACACTTTTTCTCCCCTAGGCCAGCCCTACTGAAGTGCTTTTTAAAAAAAATCCATATTCAGTAAACATATTGCTGTACTCATGTATAATTTACAGATGTTTTATTGTTCAAAATTGGTGTAAATCATAAAATTATTTTGAATGATAATACAAAGAATTGAAATAAAATCTGAACTGAGGTTCTTAAAACTAACCAGCTCTAAAGACTGTTAGCACTGGTGTGACCTAAAATCATTTTCCAGTCATACCTTTGAGAAACCAGGTCACATGTTTGACCAAATGAAGCGCAGAGTTTCAGTTTTAAACTAGGGTATTTTTTTAAAATCAGACAGAGAGCTGGTTTGGTTTCTTTCACACTGTGAGGTGGCTCAGGACAACATCTTTCTATCAGAAAAGTCTTCCAGTAAATTTAACATTTTAGATGCTTTACTCACTTTACACTGGAGAAAAACACTTTAGTTCATCAACAGACAAATTTCTCAACCTTTAGATTGTAGAACTTCACTTCTTTCACTGTCAGTCAGCCATATTTGTCCTCCAGTACCTCTTAAATCCTCTGTCTGAATCCCTATTAGATCTTCCCTCTGTTGTTCTCTGCTTCTAAGTTACAGTGGGTCAGAGATAGCAGGTCAAAGGGAGCAGCAACCAATCAAAATGCTGTGAGGTCTAAACCTCAGAGCTACTTTATTTTCTAGTTGTTTGTTTTAACTTCATTTTTTTCCTGCTGCTTGAAGGCCTGTTGTTTTTTCCTGAATTCAGTAGTCATCTACACCCACGTGTGGATGCTGTTCCCGGACATTGTCATGGTTTTAAGGTGTCCCCAGGTTCACCACCATCGTGAAGTTCCCATGCTACACCATGGTGGTGGGCCTCAGCAATGATGACTGCAACCAGACCTATAGAGAGGAGGTAGAGCTATTAAACAGGTGCAGATATAATGGATCCTGAACGTGGTGAGGTGAAGGAGATCATCCTCGACTTCAGGAACAACAGGCCCAACCATGCTCCAATGCTCATCAATAGCTCAGCTGTAGAGGTGGTCAACAGCTACAAATTCCTGGGGGTGCACATCACAGACACCATCACCTGGAATGTAAACACCACCTCACTGGTAAAAAGGGCACAGAAGCGCATGTAATTCCTGTGGAGGATGAGGAGAGCCCACCTGCCCCCACCCATCCCACCAACTTCTACAGAAGCACCATAGAGAGCGTTCTGACCAGTTGTCCCACTGTGTAGTGTGGAGGCTGCAGCGCCTCAGACTGGAAGAATGTGAGGAGAGTGGTGAGAACAGCAGAGAAGTTCATCCCAGCACTGAGTGTCCTGAGCCTGTAACATCATCAGTGACCCCTCGCACCCCCACCATGGA
The DNA here is from genome assembly GCF_000732505.1 of Cyprinodon variegatus. Classification (NCBI taxonomy): domain Eukaryota; kingdom Metazoa; phylum Chordata; class Actinopteri; order Cyprinodontiformes; family Cyprinodontidae; genus Cyprinodon; species Cyprinodon variegatus. The sequence goes on from NW_015152297.1 coordinate 73,188, forward strand.
CTGTTCTCCCTGTCCTCTGGGAAGAGGCTTTTCGTAGCATCCACTGCAGGACAGTAGATTCTGCAACAGCTTTTCCCCACTGCCATTAGATTACTGAATTGTTGAAAAAAACTCTAGATTAAGTCACTGACTCTGCATCATACCGATAACACCAAACCAAAAATAACTCAACTCAAAAAATGTTTTTTTCTACTGCATTTTTGCACCATATATATTTGTCTTGCAATGCTCTGAACTTCAATATAGATGCGTTTTGCACCATGTTTTCTTTACAACACTGTTTACATTTGATCACTGCTATACTTTATGAAATGGAAATATTCATTTTACTGATAGGCTCATTTACTGTCTCAGAGCTGTACAAAACAAAAGTTCATTTTGTATACACTCTGTGCATACAAAATATACACTGTTTATACAAAATAACAATAAAAGTGAAGACAAGTAAGTCTAAGATTGTTTAATTATCTATAAATCAGATTGCTCTTAATTAAAACATTTGTTTGCTGGGCTAACACTACACCTCTACGGATATTATTACCCTGCATTAAAAAAAAAAGGCATCACCATTTTTTTTCTTCCTTCAGTTTGCTTCTGGTTTCTGTTCTATAAATACCTGGTTCTGTTTGTGTGGATGATTTGCCTCTCAGATAAACAGGTGCTGGAGAACAATCAGAAGCATCATGCTGAACCATAACTGAGCAGATCATTTCCTGAATGATGATGACCTCAGCTGACAGAT
>NW_015152297.1:76867-80133 GCF_000732505.1 Cyprinodon variegatus
GAAAATGGCAGCGGGTCTTAAGAGAAAAAGTGTCTACTAAGTGTATGAGAAGAAAAGAAAGTTCTAAGAAGAGGCAGAAATATCCTAGAATAATTTGCACGGAGAACTCTCCTTACAAAGCATTATGGGATTTGCTGTCACAGCGGCACCATAAGCTGTCGCTACACGAATAATGACAAAGATGGCGCAGGCACCGCATGGTCGACAGGGAGTTACATGACCAACGGAGCAAAAAGTAGTGATCATTTGTCCAAACGGCCAGTTATCTGAGTTCACACTAAAGTCCACTATAGAGTCCCCGCTCTATGTAGTGATTGAGGGATTTAGGGGTGGATGTTCAGGCAAAGTAAACTTGTATGAGCTATGAGAACAGCAACGTTTAAACATAGCATGATTTAGTTTTTAAATGCATTTGGATCTTTAACATTTTAACAATAAAAAGTAAATTATGATACAACTTTAAAACATTTATGTTGTTTTAATTTTAAACTATTTCACAGAAGATTTAATAGAAATTAGCTATTTAGTGACATTCTGAGCTGGTTTAATTTTTATTTGAGGGTTAAAATGAAATGATGGTAGGAAAAGAGATTAGGCACATTGTGTTTGTTGTAAAAGAAAAATAATAATTTCTTAAGGCAATGTTCAGATACAGGGTCAACAATAGCATCAGGATTATCTCTGTGTATTAAAATAGGCCTACTGAAAATTTTAAAAGTGAAACTCAAGTAAAGAAATTATACTGCAATCTGCTCCCCAGTACCTGGTGTGGGCCCCTTTTGTATGAATTACTGCATCATCTGGTGTGCCATGGAGGTAATCTGTCTTTAGTTCTGCTGAGATGTTCAAGAAGTCCATAGATTTCCTACAGGTTCCAGGTGAATGGCGTCGCCTGGCGATTCCTGTTTCTTGCCCTGAATGATTCTCATCAAGCCCCAGATCTTTTTTTCACTCTGGAAATAAATTAACTGAGTTGCATATCGTCTTTGACAATGTCATGAGATTGCTATTTAAATAAAATAACAATGCAATAATGACATAACAATAGAATATTTTAAAGGATAAATGTTGGCAGTGCAAAATAATGGTAAAGTTTAGATCTGTGCATATGTGATGCATACTCCAGTTTAGAGTTCAACACTCTGATGGTAACAGGGAAAAGCTGTTGCAGAAACTGGTGGACCTGCAGCTGTGTTTGAAGCCTCTTCCCAGAGGGCAACAGGGAGAACAGTCCATTGTGAAGGTCTGAGGGGTCACTAATAATGTTACAGGCTCGGGACATGCAGTGCTGAGAAAAAGTGTCCTTAAAGGAGGGAAGAGGATCCCCAATGATCCTCTCTTCTGTCCTCACCACTCTCCTCATGTTCTTCCAGTTCGAGGTGCTGCAGACTCCACACCACACAGTGAGACAGCTGGTCAGAACTCTCTCTCTATGGTGCTTCTGTAGATGGTTTGTGAGGTTGGGTGGGGACAGGTTGGCTCTCCTCATTCTTTAGATAGGATAAGATATAATTTATTGACCTCACAGTGGAGAAATTTACTTGTCATATCGGCTCAACAGTCAAAAGAAGGTGCCAAACGAGGAAAAGGTGCATGGGGTATATACAGTGCATCTACATATATATCCATAAAAGCAGAAGTCTCATATTTAGTAGGATTATTACACAGGTAATTGCACAGGGTATTACTTTAAAGGTTATTACACAGGGTATTAAATAGTGATTGCACATTAGTTATTGCACAAGTTATTGCAGTTACAGTGCCACATTGTAAAGTCTGATGGCATCAGGGATGAAACTCCTGCGGTAGCGCTCCTTTTTACAAACAGGGTGTATAAGTCTTTCACTACAGGAGGTGCTCAGCTCCTCTGCAGTCTGGTGCAAGTTGTTAGTGTCATAATAGGTTTAACATGCAGAGAAACCACAGGAGATGGATCTGGAACTCAGTGAGCTGGTGACCCAGAGCTGGAAGTGAAAAGGGAAGTTCAGTGATCAGAATCTTGGAAGCTCTTAGATTTTGCAAGGTTGGGAACTCACGTTTGAGGGGGGCCTTATTAGTCCTTGAACCCAGGCTGTGTGGCAAATCCAGAGAGTGGTGCACACGTTGGAGGGCGGACAGGTTGACAAGCGTTGGACCCGGAGTAGTAATGGAGCGGACTGTCACTCGGATTTCCGATGGGTACCTGAACGGAACATATGGAGGTTTTCCCCTGCTCACTGTAACNTTGTTCAGCATGGGGGTGAGTAGAAAATGAAGGCTAATCATGTTTTGGGTGTACTATTCCTTTAATGGACGTTTTTTTGACAGGATTAAGCAATAAGACCGAGGATGAACTTGCAACTCAAGATTTCCCTCTTTCTCTAAAACCATTGGAGGATCTAGCCTCCAAAATACATCTCCTTCTAATAGAGCAAAAAGGACAATGTTTGGTCAGACCTGAAAAACTCATTCCAGTCAGACTCCAATTCCTGATCAAAAGGTGCCTTTAGGACAAATATCCACATCTGAACCTATGCAGACTGTATAAGGAGAAAAAACAGTGCATACATCAACGTAATTTATGGCTCTACTGTGGTGGCAAAGGGCAGTGTCAACCTGTCCAGTAAAAAGGTCAAGCTTAGTAGAGGAGGGGAGAACTCTACTGAGCCGATCTAAGGAGTCCAACTCCCTTTCCCTGACCTTTCCAGATTGCCTATCCATAATATCTGTTTCGCACCAGAACCTCTGTTTTTATCGATTCTGGAGCAGACACAGAGTTTTCTGGATGGGGAGTTTGCTAAAATATTGGGCATTTGTCCTTTTGACTATCCTCTTGACCTACTTCCTGGCACCACACCTCCTATGGGGTAGACTGTACTACCTCTTGTTACCTAAAGCTCAAGCCATGCGGGGAGTGGCAGCCTAGTGGTTAGGGCATAGAGCTTGGAATACTGAGGTTCTGAGTTCAAGACCCTCTCTCACAGACTACCACTATGGGTCCACGAGCAAAGACCCTTAAACCCCCCACTGCTTCCCAGGCACTGCACAATGCAGCGCACTGATCCCCAAGGGAATGGGTTAAATGCATATAGAGTTCATTTCATTGCTCTGTACTTGTGACAGTGCATTTCAAGGTCCTGGAGTGGCCTAGCCAGTCTCCAGATCTCAACCCCATAGAAAATCTTTGGAGGGAGTTGAATGTCCGTGTTGCCCACCGACAGCCCCAGAACATCACTGCTCTAGAGGAGATCTGCATGGAGGAATGGGCCAAAATACCAGCAACAGTG
>NW_015152298.1:0-3064 GCF_000732505.1 Cyprinodon variegatus
CTTCCAGAACCAGCAGTGCTTCCAGAACCTTCTGCTTTAGAACTAGCAGTGCTTCCACAACACGTGACATCTACCTGATCTTCCTCTGCAAAGACCCATCGGTCCATCTAATCCACTGAAACATTTGGGTTGATGCTTTACCTTCAGTTCTGGACCTGGTTCTGATCACTTCCTGCTTTGGTGATCCATGAGGGTTCTGGAGCAGACCCGCTAAACCACTGGGTTCTGATCCACCCGGTTCTGTTTCAGCGGGAGGACAGGTAAGTTTCAGAACCAACTAGACCTGACTGAGGTTCTGAAGAACCAAGGAAATAATCTGTCACTGTGATAGAAAGAGGCTATATAAACGGATCAGAACCATCAGAACCTCTAACCATGCTGGACCTGATACAAACAGCACCACTGTTACCATGGTAACTGGTAAAAATTTAACTGACGGAGGAAGGAAAAACTGAACCACATTAAAGTCACCCAAACATCTTCAGAAACTTTGGACCCATCATTTTCTGATCATGGGATGGTCCTGATGCTGCTGCCATGGAGCTCCTCCTTCTTCTCCTGTTTCTGGTTGACCTTCATGATGACATCATCACTGAGGCGTTTCTCAGATCCATCATCAGAACCAAGGCGCGGTTCTGCTGTTGCTGTTTGGATCAAAATATTGGAGATCAGAAGCAGAAGGACTGTAGAACCTTCTTGATTCTTGATCAGATTCAGCCTAAGCTTCGGTCCATTCAGCAGAACTGGTTTCAGGGGTGGTAGCCAAGGCGGTCCAGCCCTCCAGAACCTTAGGGACGGTCCATCTCATCAGGACAGGTCAGATTACCTTCCACTCCTCCACTGCTCAGTGGTGATGCAGGAGAACCTCCCACCATCTGCATCTTTAGCTGTGTTAGTGTGACACGTTACGGGTCCAGGTCCATGAAGGTGGAGCTCAGCCTTGGAGACCACTAACAGGAGGTAGGCAGCCTCTGATTGGCTGGTTCAGGGCAGGAAGTGATGTAACATTCCTGCCCTGTTCTGGAGATCTGGAATAACAGAGAGCGGTTACCCTGGCTACAGCCACAGTCGCCTAGGTAACCAGCCCCCTGAGGCTGCAACAGCTGTTATCACAAGGTTACCGTAGCAACGAGCAGCGGAGATGCTGGAATGTGATTCAACTCTTCTCTTCATCTGTGCATGTCGTTACAGATGAACGGATCCGAGGGAGAGCTGGAGTACGAAGAGATCACGCTGGAGAGGGTGAGGTCACACCTGCACCCACAGCCACACCAGAACACCCACAGTCGCCAACACGGTAACATTGGAACACCTAGAAGACACTAAAACTCCATAGTATACTCTAACACCCAGAACAGCATTTTAACAGCCACTGCTACATTAGAACACCATGGACTACACGGTACATTGTAACACCCAGAACACCCCCTGATGAATGGATGATTAATACCCACAATTATCATACCAACACATTGGAATGTGTTGATCACCCAGAACTATAAAAAAACAGCCAGAACAAGATTCTTAAACCCAGTAAGATTTACATCTATACTGTAACACATGAAATGAAAAGACCCAGAACTATACATTACAACCATCGTAATCCAATAACACCCAAAAATTCATCATAATCCCCGACGAAAACAGTGTAACACTAGAACTACAATAGAACATCCCTGTTACACTGCAACACACAGAACAACACAGCAATACCCAAAGCAATGCTGCAAAAAGGAAGTGAAAGCTGTAACACCCACTGTAACACCTGCAACATCGTAACACCAAGTGTTACAATGTTTCACTACATCGAGAGCAACACNACGTTTAACACTAGAAAACCCAGAGATAGGAGAATTTTCGTGAGCCTCCAGTCCCCCCGCAGTACTTATCAACTCATGAATCCCTTTTCAGATGTAAATGCCCCATTAGCGCTGTGGCTGGAGAACCAGTCCACCCCCTGCAGTTTCAGTTTTAGCTAAAGTCTCTCTCTTTGAGACTGTTTTACATGAGAGTGGGGTGGGGGGTGGGGATCATACTTGTAATTTAATATAACTAGGTCACACTAGGTCAGCACAATGATTTCAGCGCAGCGATCAGATGATAACTGAGTTCACACTACAACTCTTACTTTGGGAAAATGTGTTAAACTCTATTTTTTAGATTGTTTCATTGTTATTCTAAGCAGGCCAGGTGTCCAATCTCTGCAACAGGAACCACAGCACTGAGCGTTGTGTTCGCTGCACACAGTATACCTGTCACACAAGCAGGAAGGACTCACCTTGGGTTTGTAGAAACTGCTAAATGGGACAATTGTAGCTTCATATGTAGAGTTTTTCTTTGGTGGAATTAATGTTACTGCTATACTGAAATCAGACTGTTTGTCATTCTCTAAGCTGAAATGTTGAATGACGTGTAAAGGCGAGAACAGACAAGATACAATTATTCTCTAAGTTTCTTTCACATAGTGAGTTTTGCAATATAAATGAGTCTGTTGGTGAATGGACAATATAAATAGGCTCTGCCTTGCCTTGTTGGAAAAGCTGGTTATGACCTGTTCTCAGCTCAGGAACTAGGACCCGTATGATATCTGGTTGTTCAATAGGTTTAAATTAAAGATTTAGATCTGACTTATCAAGATATTCCTGCAGAAAGGTCTGATGTTGCAGGGGAAGGTAATGAAAGTGTTTGGAGCATGCTCTGGTTCTGATGCCAGTTAGTTTCAGCCTTTATCCAGCCTCCTGTAGAAGGACTGGTCACATCACAGGTTATTAGCATTACAGCAAGGACAGTTAGCAAGGTAGAGTGAATACACTAACTAGAAGGGGGGGGGGGGGCTGGAGGAAAACTGGAATTCTCCGGGACATCTAGTGTTAACAGGTCAGTACCGCTGTCGTGCCACCAGGGGGCACCGTACACAGGTTTATCAAAGCTAAAGGTTCTGGTTTTGGAATATCTAAAGTTAATATGGGCTCTGGTTCCAAGTTCATTGTTTATAAAAGAACTGGAAGAAGCTCTCTATAAAATGTTCCTGATCATATCCGTGTAGTTAGAGATGTCAGAAACA
>NW_015152298.1:3074-3410 GCF_000732505.1 Cyprinodon variegatus
ACTCTGTAGTACCCAGGGTTACTTTACAATACCCAGAGTTACTCTGTAGTACCCAGGGTTACTCTGTAATGTAACTCTGTAATACCAAGAGCTAAACAGTAAATGCTGCAGTGCTAAAGTAACACTTTGAGAGTACATTTGGTCCCACACTAATTCAGGGGGACCAGATGTACTCCTGAGTGTTACTTTATCATTGCAACATTAACTGTGTACTCTGCGATGCCTGTGGTGTGATACCCGGGGTTACTTTGTAAAACCCAGAGTTAGGCTATGTTACCCAGGGTTACTCTGCAATACCCTTACTCACTTTGTGATACCCAGAGTTACTCTGTGATA
>NW_015152298.1:3565-6738 GCF_000732505.1 Cyprinodon variegatus
CATTAAAGGTCTGTCTGTTACAGGGGAACTCTGGACTGGGCTTCAGCATCGCAGGAGGAACCGATAATCCTCACATCGGAGACGACCCGTCCATCTTCATCACCAAGATCATCCCTGGAGGAGCTGCTGCCCAGGATGGACGCCTCAGGTACCAAAGGTTCTGACCCGCGTAGAAAGAGGCTAACCAGATAATATCTCTTTCATTTGAGCTGAACTAAATCAATCATTTTCATTTATTGCAGAAATATTGAACACCTTTTTACTTCAGTGAAACTTCTTTTGATGTCAGAACTCCTCAATGATCAGAACCAGAACAATAGAACTGCAGAACATTCTAATTGGGTCTGCTAGTGGCTGACTGGACCCTTGATCTGTACCAGAACTGTTGCAGCTAAGGTTAACTGGGGTCCAAGCTTTCTCCACATGGAGGTGGAAAGTTCTGAGATCGGAAGAACTTCCTCTGCTGCAGCGTTTGGACAGAACTAGATGTTCTATTGTTAGCCCTGGCTGCTGCAGACAGGCTAACGTTAGCCCGTCTAGTGCGGCCAGGGCTAACAATAGCCTGTATGCAGCACCCAGGGCTAAATTTAGCCCGTCTGCAGTTGCCAGGGCTAACGTTATTCCGTCTGCAGTGGCCAGGGCTAACGTTAGCCCGTCTGCAGCAGCCAGGGCTAACGTTGGCCCGTCTGCAGCGGCCAGGACTAACGTTAGCCCGTCTGCAGCAGCCAGGGCTAACGTTGGCCCGTCTGCAGCGGCCAGGACTAACGTTAGCCCATCTGCAGCAGCCAGGGCTAACGTTAGCCCATCTGCAGCAGCCAGGGCTAACGTTATTCCGTCTGCAGTGGCCAGTGCTAACGTTATTCCGTCTGCAGTGGCCAGGGCTAACATTGGCCCGTCTGCAGCGGCCAGGTCAGTTGCCAGGGCTAAAACGTCCCCTGTCCTCCATTGCTCAATCTTTACGACCAACGGGGCTCTGGTGAGGCAGAAGTTACAGAACCGATGACAGAACCTCATTCAGTTTTTTCACTTGTAGGTTTAGAAATGGATCATGTACCATGTCATGACAAAGGGTCACAGAACCGAACCACCCTGGCTCTGAACCCAAATTACACCTGGTTCTGATTTAACCTACTTAGACCTTCAGCCCAGAGTGGACCTGGTTCTGATCCAGACCCTCTGACTGCGGCTCCGGCCTGGTCCAGAACCTGATGCTGTGTCTGTCCGCAGGGTGAACGACAGCATCGTTTTTGTGAACGACGTGGACGTGCGAGAAGTCTCTCACTCATTGGCTGTGGAGGCCCTGAAGGAGGCGGGGCCTGTGGTCCGACTCTACGTCCTGAGGCGCCGCCCCCCCACCGAACGCATCATGCAGGTCAAACTGATGAAGGGACCCAAAGGTGAGCAGAGCCGTGGTCTGTTCTGATCATCAGGAGCTGTGATAAACGGGCATCAGAACCAGAGCAGACACATCTATTGGACCTGACCAGAACCAGCATATTTAATGCAGTTAGTGTGAGAGGATGGTTCTGGCTCCGCCTCCTCACCGTTTGAACCTTGACCTGGTCTCAGCTGCACAGCTGAACCTCAGTAATTTCTGCAGGAAGCTACCAGAACTTTTCGTTCCGTGAAAAGCCTCCCTCTGCGTGGTTCTGAATGGAGAAAGAAGTTCTGTTTTAGGCTCATTAATGCTTCTTCAGACACCAGAACCAGAACATGTCTAACTGGACCCTGGTTCTTGTTGAAGCTAAGGAAACGGTCCTCAGTTCCTCTGTCTCCATCAGAACCTTCTAGAGATTTCAGGGTCCAGATAGTTGATCTCTCAGGGTTTTTGGGGTCCGTTGCCTTCAGTTCCAGAACCAGCTGATGCTGTGTCTGCCTAACCGGTCCTGTGTGGTTCTGGTCCAGGTCTGGGCTTCAGCATAGCGGGCGGAGTGGGGAACCAGCACGTTCCCGGAGACAACAGCATCTACGTCACCAAGATCATCGAAGGCGGAGCGGCACACCGAGACGGACGGCTGCAGATCGGAGACAAGATCCTGGCTGTAAGTGGGTCAGAACCTTCTGGTCCAACCAGAGTCTGGCTGTGAGCTGACCTGAGGTGTCCTCTGTAGGTGAACCACATGTCTCTGGAGGACGTCCTGCATGAAGACGCCGTGGCGGCCCTAAAGAACACCGGAGAGGTGGTTTACCTGAAGGTGGCCACCCCCACCTCCCAGTACATCCACCAGGTGGACCGGTACAGCCCGCCGGACCTCACCAGCTGTAGGTAACCCCCATCCTGGGTTCAGAACCTTCTAGAGTCCATCATTGTCCTCAGTGTCTCCGTTTGTCCTGCAGCCTACATGGAGCCGGACTACATGTGTGATTACCCACAAGCCCTGCCGCCCCCCTCGCCCCGCCGCTACTCCCCCATCCCCCGCGGCATCATGGGGGAGGACGACTACTCCAGGGAGCCCCGCAGGGTCTGCATCCAGAGGGGGTCCACGGGTCTGGGCTTCAACATCGTGGGGGGGGAGGATGGAGAGGGCATCTTCATCTCCTTCATCCTGGCGGGAGGTCCGGCTGACCTGAGCGGGGAGCTCCGCAAAGGAGACCAGATCCTCAGCGTGAGTCCACCCAACCGGACCTTAGAACGGGGCAGAACTTTACATCAGCGGCCCGACTGAGGGTTCACTGGGCTGAAGGTCTGCTGATGGTCACACAGTGTCTCTGAGTCTCTACCGACCTTAAAGTTCACGTTCTGATGGTTAATGTTTGGTCCATCCTGGATCAGACCGATCCCCTCCTCCTTTACCGGCTCCGGGTCCAATCAATGAAAGCTGGCAGCCAGGCTGGTTTCTGACCGCCAAACACTTCCTGTTGGTCTGTGAACAATCCGTTCTAAAGGTCCAGACAACCATGGAGCTCCACCTCAGAGGGTGGAGGTCATTTATCACCTTCTACAAACTGTGGAAGCAGAGCAGACACCTGGACTCCTGCTGACCCGGTTCTATCAGAACATGTGGAGAACCTGAACCTGGAGGGCGGGTCTCTGCTGCTTGGAGGTCCAGGCTCAGTCCAGACCAGATGCCTCCATAATTGCCCCCCAGGCCTCACCTAGAAGCTGCCTCTGTGTTCTGATTTATATCCGACATGTTTCTGACATCTCTAACTACACGGATATGATCAGGAAC
>NW_015152298.1:8579-9482 GCF_000732505.1 Cyprinodon variegatus
TAAACCTATGTATGGAGCCCCCTGGTGGCAGGACAGTGATACTGACCTGATAAACCTATGTATGGAGCCCCCTGGTGGCAGGACAGTGGTACTGACATGTTAAATCTATGTATGGTGCCCCCTGCTGGCAGGACAGTGGTACTGACGTGTCTCTCTATGCAGGTGAACGGGGTGGACCTCAGGTACGCCACCCATGAGCAGGCTGCAGCAGCCTTGAAGAACGCCGGGCAGACTGTGACCATCGTAGCTCAGTACCGACCCGAGGGTGAGGACGGCCTCTGGGACGCAAACTGTTAGCTTAGCATGTCTGCTGGTCTAACAGGGACTACTTCCTGTTTCCTGTGCAGAGTACAGTCGCTTTGAGGCAAAGATCCACGACCTGAGGGAGCAGATGATGAACAGCTCATCAGGCAGTCTGAGGAACAACAGAACCTTCTACGTCAGGTAACCTACCTGAGCCTCCACCCCTCCCCCTGAGGAGCTGATGGTGATGATGATGATGGCCTTCATGCTGCTTTCAGGGCCCTGTTTGACTACGATAAGCAGTGGGACTGTGGCGTCCTGTCACAGGCTCTGGACTTTAACTTTGGGGAGGTCCTCCATGTGATTGACAGCGCTGATGACGAATGGTGGCAGGCTAGAAGACTCAACCAGCAGGGGGAGCTGGAGGAGCTGGGCTACATCCCCTCCAAACACAGGTTAGCACTGGTTCCTCCCTCCAATGATGGTGGACTGGTTTAGCTCCCAGTGACAGATGTGTTTCTGTTTCAGGGTGGAGAGGAAGGAGTGGTCCCGCATGAAGAGTAAAGGTATGAAACAGCTGTGAACATCTGGAATTAGTTATTAATGGGAACCTGAACCAAACCAGCACAGGACTGGGATCTCAGACCTTTATCCAGTCTA
>NW_015152298.1:15164-16914 GCF_000732505.1 Cyprinodon variegatus
AAACTTTTGAAAAGACCCGCCCTTTCCACTTGTTGTTGGAAAATTTAGATTTCTCTTATTTCATATATTAATTTATCCTATTTAGTGACTATAAAAGTTTTCACTCAGTCCCTTTCACGGTGTGGGGGTGTTTCTAGACCAGACAGTTAAAAAAAAGTGCACATGCACAACCCTGTACCTGCTCCAGAGAGGGAACGCCTACTAAATGTGTGCGAGAGCGTGCACGAGCCCATTTCTCCTCGTGCACGAGCCCATTTCTCCTCGTGCACGAGCCCATTTCTCCTCGTGCATGAGCCCATTTCTCCTCGTGCATGAGCCCATTTCTCCTCGTGCACGAGCCCATTTCTCCTCGTGCACGAGCCCATTTCTCCTCGTGCACGAGCCCATTTCTCCTCGTGCATGAGCCCATTTCTCCTCGTGCGCGAGCCCATTTCTCCTCGTGCACGAGCCCATTTCTCCTCATGCACGCTCTGTTTAAAAGTCTCTGTGTGCATCGCTCATAGAAACTTACTTTCCAAAAGAAGATTTTAAATTTTTCCACCATGTCAGACTCACCAATGGTCAGTGAAGATGGGAGCGAGCGCGTAGGACGGCCTTACGATAACACATCACCAGAATGATTGACAGTTAGGAGAACCACTTATTTAGATGATCCATCCAGAGAAAGAACATCCTCCAATATACCTTTAATCATAATAATTTTACTAATGGGCGCCCCCTGCTGTTCTCCAGGGTAAACACTGCATCCTGGACGTCTCAGCCAACGCAGTGAGGAGGCTCCAAGCCGCTCACCTCCATCCAATCGCCATCTTCATCCGACCTCGATCCCTGGAGAACATCCTGTGAGTCCGTCAGGTTCTGATTATGAATATCATCTGCTGAATGATCAGCAGTGAAATGAGTCCCTGATGTCTCTGCAGGGACCTGAACAAGCGCCTCTCTGAGGACCAGGCGAGGAAAGCTCTGGACCGAGCCATCAAGCTGGAGCAGGACTTCCTGGAGTGCTTCACAGGTAGAAACTTCCCCTTTGGTCCTAAACTAACCTGAGAGCAGGAAGTTCTGATCAGCGGTTCTGATGTCAGACTGTCAGACCAACCAGGCGGCTTTCTGCTTCCTGAGGGAGTCAGTGATTTACCAATAGTTTACACCTGAAATGACCAATGAAGGTGATTATTCTCCACCAATCACAGCCGGTCTCTGTCTCTTCCAGCCATCGCTCAGGGCGACAGCTTCGACGAGGTCTACCACCAGGTCAAACTGGTCATCGAGGAGCAGAGCGGACCCTACATCTGGGTTCCTGCTCGGGACAGGCTCTGATTGGCTGTCTCCATGGTAACCTCTGTGACCATCCACTCTGCCTCCTCTTCCTCTTGCTGCTGTGGGCGGAGCTACCCAACATGGATCGTTTTTCACTTTTGTTTCTACGAGAAGATGACGAGCGAGCTCAGTGATTGCATGAATGCTGTAACCATGGCGATCACATCCCTGTCAGTTGGTCCACAGACCGACTGAGCGGGAGAAAAATCCTGAATCATCAGAAAATAACGAAGCAGAGACTGTAGAGTTCAGCTCCTATTGAAGTATTTATAGCAACATATTTATTTATTGATTGATCTATTTATTTATTAATAATTTATGTGACGTGAAAATGGTGTGTGCGTGTGTGAGAGTCTGTGTGTAGTGTACATAAAGACGTGTGTGACTGTAAATAAAACCAAGGGGCTTAAACACACAGTCTATTCAGGGCTTC
>NW_015152298.1:19658-21287 GCF_000732505.1 Cyprinodon variegatus
CCTCATCTGATTGGACTACAGCACCTAAATACCTTTTCTTTGGACTACAGAACCCCAGTCCTCCTCTGCTATCCTTCGGCTCCTACCAGAATCCATTTGGACTCAAACTCCCATAATGCCGTTCTCTTTGGGCTGAAGGACTCTGTTTGATTCCAGCCCTGATGTTAAATATCCCAGTCAATCTAAACTCCAATATCTGCACCTCTCTGCGGTCCGGCCTACAATAGTTTTCTACAGGACTACATTTCCCAGAGTTCAACGTTCCACATCCACCCATAGAGACTGGGTTCTGGATGGTTTACCTGCTTCATGAGGTCATGGGCCGGAGGGGAAGCAGTAAATATACCCATGCTAGGATGACCCGCCCAGCTGGGTCCAGAACTCTGAACTCCTTAGCTGGTCCTGCTGGTGGGCCGGGTCAGAGGATGTTTGACCCTCTGGGACCAGAGAGGGCTGCTGGTTTACCAACCTGCTGTAAAATAACATAAATTAGTTATTAATAAAATTCAACTATTGAAATAAATTCCTTATGAAAACTGGATTGTGACTCTGTCTGGTTTTGATCATCAGAACCTTCAGGATCACTGAAACCTCAGACATTAAACCTGAACCAGTGGATCATTGTCTCCCCCTGCTGGTTCAGAGAGTAATTACACCAACACTGGTCACCTGGATGATGTCATCAGGCTCTACATCAGATAAGATAAGATCATCAGATATTATGTTTTTATTATGCAGTGAAGCCTCTTCCTCCATCCTGCACCGTTACCATGGTAACCCTGCTGCTGATACTGGTCACCTGATCTTTGATCATCAGCAGACAGACTAATTCAGGTCTTGGTCAGTTCCTCTGTCCTGCTGTTTGGCTTTAGTTTTTGTTCCAGTATGAAATCATTGGTCTGTTTCTGTGGTTCTGTACCTCAGAGATGTTTCTGGTTCTGGTTCTGGACCTCAGTGATGCAGGGAAATCAATCACAGCCACAGGTTGATTCTCTGAACCGTTTATTCATAGAAACATGAAGAAAACATCCATAAAAAGTGATGCAAAAAAGGACGGTCAGTGATTCACCCTAACCCTCTGCTTTCTTTGGACATGCTGATTATTTACTGACTGGTTCAGAGAGAACAGCCTGTTTCTGAATACTCGACTACTGAAGAAATGAATAGGTAGAGCTTATCACAGGGATTATTTCCTCTGAAAGAGAACAATGCTGGGTGAGCAGATGAATCCCTGTCAGGTCAGCTGTGATGTTCCTACAGTGGAGGTTATTCAGACCTTTAGCTTCATTAAAAACTGCATGAAGATCCTCCTACCTGTGGACCAAAGGCAGCCTGAGCTCTGCCTGAGAATAAAACCATAGAAGAAGACAGAGGCAGTGGGTGGGAGGTGAGGGTCACCTGTTCTCCTTCAGATGGTTTAATATAGTATTCATGGAACCATCCTGATAACTGAGACTGACTGGACCAGAGCCAGGTGGATGTTCTACAGAACCAGAGGTGGAGAAAATAGAACCTCTGATATTTATGATCATTTTTATTCATCATAGAGATGGAAGAATTTATAGGATTCCACAGAAAACTGACTGGATGGCAGTGACTATGTAAACAGGAAGGGGTGTGGGGGTCCAT
>NW_015152298.1:24516-26962 GCF_000732505.1 Cyprinodon variegatus
GGCCCCCTGCAGCGTCCAGGTGAACAGGGCCAGCTGACGTCTGAATCGACCCTCATCAAAGCGCCCGGGGTCAGAGGTCAGCAGGGTCAGATGCTCCGTCAGCGCGCTCAGAGTGTGGTTACCACGCCCATGGATCACATGGCGGAACGGCGTCTCCATGGCGGACACGTACTGGGACAGGAAGTAGTACTCCACCTGGAGACAGACAGGGAGGCAGGAGCATCTGGATGAACATCTGTCCACATGCAGGATCCAGAGTTAAGGTCTCACAGAGACCACCTTAACCCCTGCCCTCTGGTGAATAATCTCTGGGATGTTAGATGCTATCTGGTCCATTTATCTAAACCGATGGACCTTCACCTCAGACTGTCAGTCCAAGAACGTTCTAAGGAAAGTTCTGGGTTTCCACCTCTTCTTCTCTCTCTGGTTCTTTAGCTGAGAAGAAATCACTTTAAATAACATCTCATTATGTATTAAATAACCAGGAGACATGAATACAGATTAAGATAGAATCTTATAATCTTAGTCAGATCAAAGAAGTTGCTTAGAGTTACAGAAGGCAGCTGCTCACCAACCTCTGGATGAGCAGCAGCAGCAGCTGAGGTTGGTCCATCAGTGATGCTGATGAATCAGGGAATATTGGGGTGTGGAGTGAAATTATACTCCAGGGTTGGGGGATATTGCTATGGGAGGGGGGGTGTCCCAACGATGGACGCTCTCTGAGTCACCTGGTGCTTTAAGGGAAGTGTCAGTTTTAGTGTTTGATGTAAAAACAGTAACTTATCAGGGGGAATTGTTGGGTTTATTCTTTATTAATCCTGAGTATAATCTGTTAACCAGGTTAGATGGGGTGAATCCTTCCTTCACCTGGTGGGTCACATCGTGGATCTCTATCTAATGAGGTCAGTCTTTTTGTCTTTACAGTAATCACAGAATAATGATACATCCTGCAGTCTGACTGATAAAGGAGAGCTATCTGTAATCCTGAGGCGTAGAGGTCAGAGGTCAGGGCATGGATGGTTGCTGACAGGAACAGCAAAGCATCAACCTGATGCAACACAGAGACTCATGAGGTATTAGAAGCAGGAAATGACCTTCAGGGCTAATTTCCTGGTTGCCATGGCGTACTGATGACCTGAACCTACAGCTGCGCCGACTCCAAGCAGTTTCTCTGTCCTTTAATGATCTGATCTGGATTAAACTCTGTTAATCTTTACTCCTGTTTTTAGATCTTTTATAGAGATTTACCAAGTTATGAGTTAAGAGACGTTAAACCAAGGAGCTTCCTCCCAGGAAAAGAACCAGAAGCTCAGAGGAGTAACCACCTTCTGGGGGACATAAAGTCCTCTTTAACATATTGATGTTTCCGCCTGAGGTCAACCTTCAGGCTGATGAAGGTAGGATGGATCCCATCCTCTTCCTCAGTGACGCCTTCAGAGTTTGATTGAATGAACTTCCTGAAACTCCTCCTCCTACCAGAGGACCTTCCTCTCTGGGGGAGCAGATCTCCATCCTTCTGCTTCATGACAGCTGCTTCCTCTAACTGGTATAAACTGGTATCCAGTTTAATGATGACATCACTGCTGATGTTTTCTCCTACTTTCTAACCTTAATGGTTTCCAGTGGAATAAACTGTCCTCATGCTGCCATAATGCTGCTGCAGTGGCACCATCCAGGTAATGACCTCATAGATATAAATCTATAATAGATGTTGAGGCCAGCGCTCATACCTTCATGATGCGCGTGTTGTAGAGCCGCGCCGTGGTGGGGTCATGCAGGTCGCTGTTGTCGATGGCTCTCTGCAGCGTCTCTGCGGCTCTGCTGTAATCTCCTCTAGCGCTGAACAGCCACTGAGGAGAAACACCTCTGGCCTGGAGACACATGGAGGACAGAGGAGACATTCACTGAGACATCACTCCTGTCCTCCTGGAGAACATCAGGACGTACCTGCAGCTCAGCAGAGTGCTTGTTGAGGTGAGCGCTGAACTGCAGCACCGTCTGAGCGTAGGAAGTGATACGTAGAGGCAGGATGTGGTCATGGACCAACCGCAGGACCATTTCCCCCACCAGTTCACCCAGCTTTCTCCCAGTGACCCCCAGCCGGCCCCCCAGGACCTCCTGAAGGCGTGGGACGGTGTCCAACGGTGTGTTGAGGAAAGGATACGCTCGCTCCTGAGGAAGCAATGATGATGATGATGAAATCATCTAACAGGAAGTGAAACTGATTGAAACTGACTGACGTGTGAAGACCTGCAGAAGGTCTGTCTCATCAGAGTCCAAGACTTAAATCATGTCCCCTGTCCTCCAGCCGTATGTCCTCAGCTGAGTGTAGTCCTGCTGTCTCTATGGAGGCAGCTTGTTTTCACCATGATAGTGATCAGAACATTTCTCTCTGAACTGTAACTAAGGTCTGGACGTACAGAGGACTGAACATTCAGGACGTTTC
>NW_015152298.1:27864-33878 GCF_000732505.1 Cyprinodon variegatus
GATGCAATCAGCTGGTTTTCCTTAGATAGAAAACTTTGAATCAATCTGACTGGATGATCTGGTGAACTGGAAAGTGACCTGAGATGATGTGAATTGGAGCTATAGAAATAAACTGAATAGAATTGAAATGAATTGAACAATGGAGGAAACCTCAGATTCGATCCAGGCTGCGATCCAATCTCCAGTCAGAGATAAACCAGTTTACACCTTGATTATTGATCAATAGAGGATTCTTACCTACAGGTGAATTCAGACACTATGGTCTCTTCCCTCCAGCATGAAGCTAGCTCCTTCTCCCTAAAGCTCTAAGCTAACCAGGCCTTCAGATGAAGAGCAACCATCATAACTCTACCAGCTCAGGTCCTTTTAAAGCCTTCAGATGAAGAGCAATCATCATCACTCTACCAGCTCAGGTCATTTTAAAGCCTTCAGATGAAGAGCAATGATCATCACTCTACCAGCTCAGGTCCTTTTAAAGCCTTCAGATGAAGAGCAACCATCATCACTCTACCAGCCTTTGTCCATTTAAAGCTTTCAGACTCACCTTGGTGAACCTGAGCTCCATGGCAGGAACTCCTGCAAACGCAGTGAAGCTGTAGGCTCCACTGTTCAGGTACAGAGGCTTCATGCTGAGGAGACACAACAACATCATCTTCATCATCATCATTATCATCATCATCATCATCCTCATCCTCCTCTCCATGTCATTGATGTGTTCTGTTCCTCACATCCTCCAGCTGCCTCCATCTCTTTCCGCCTGGCTGTAGATGGTCTGACCCGCATGTTTGGGATGTTCCACCTGCAGAACCAGAACACGTCTTAGAACAGGTGAGAACTGGTGTTCAGACCAACATCTCAGGATCATCCTGAATGACCTTACTTCAAGGCTGTAGTTTTAACTGATAAATGATAAAAGGCCCGTACTTGATTAGCCCCTCACCCAGTCTCTAAGCAATTTCCCACTGATGGCGGTGAGCTTTATTGTATCCACAGATGTTCTGGGGCAGAACAAGAGCTGCTGTGTTATCTGCTGGTGTTTCACCAGAGGACTTAATGGCAGAGACAGATTTTTGAACCAGCAACCCAACCCTTACTGAATAAAGCCCCGCCTCCTGATCCGCCGTCACCTCAGACACAACTAAAGGGACCAGAGCGACGGTCCCTGTGGAACTACTGGTCTGTTCTATAGAGAACTGGAACCAGCCAGTAAGAACTCAGCTTGTTCACCTGTTTGATGGCTGCATCCAGCAGGTCAACCAGTAGAGGACTGGTGTGGGCTGACAGGTTATCATCACCTGTGGAACAACACATCTCTGATTGGCTGGGAGAGAAAAACAAGCTCTCTGATTGGCTGGAAGCTCAGTTTACCCATGATGGCCTGGTCCAGGCTGAAGTAGGCCACGGCCTTCAGGTGGAGCATGGACAGGTAGCTCTGAGGAGAACAGGTAAAGGTGAGTCAGCGTTCAGTTTGAAGATCATCTAGAAGGTTTGTGGGTGAAGAACCTCCAGCCATTCCGTGGCTCCAACGTTCCCAAAGTCTCCAGCGTCCCAGCTGACGAAGAGCAGACTGCGTCTGGGACTGAAACCTGAAGCATCCATCAGGTGTTTCACAATAAAATCACCTCTAGGGGAACTCCACCTGTCTCTGGGGGCGGGGCTTACCGTTCTTCACCATGGCTGAGAAGGTCCGAGCCAGCTCCAGCAGGATCGCCGTTCCCACTCCGGACTTCACAGCTCCTGGACCTAAAGAGTCCCTCTGAGCTCCCAGTATGATGTACTGGTCTGAGCCAGAGGTTGAAGGTTTAGAGCCGATGGGGGAGGATTCACCTGTCCAGTGATGTCAGAGCATACCTGGCTCAACGCGGCCCTCCAGGGAAGAGAAGATGTTGTTGAGCAGAACCGGAGTCATCAGGTTATGGACGGACATCTGGACCTTCCGCCTGGAGCTGAACTCTGGACCGAGGACGCAGCGGACGTACGGCAGCCGACCCCGCCAGGACGGAGGGCAGGCGGGACCTGACAGCTGGCTGAGGAGAACAGGAGGGCGGGCAGGTAATAATCCCACCTGGGCAGATAAAGGAGGGGGCGGGGCTTACCTCAGCAGCTTGGCGGCCACCGTGGCGGTGATGGGCAGGGCTGGGATCAGCGGCAGGCCGGAGGACGGGATGGGAGGGAACTTTGAGTGGTTAAAGGAGGGGAAGCCGGGGGTGAAGGGGTCCCCGGACCCCAGGTGGACCTGCAGAGGGAGGCTCTGATTGGTCAGGAGCTCAGGTGAGTCTCAGGTGAGTCTCAGGTGAGTCTCAGGTGAGTTTAGGCGTGTTTGTGTTACATGTTCAGAAACGGCGGTGTGAGCGTTCAAGCCGAGGCGGCGGGGGTCCTGTGGCAGGTCAGCAGGGTCCGGATAGATCAGAACCCCACCCGCTCCGTTCCTCTCAGCCAACCACACCTTCTCAGCATAACTGACTCCGCCCCCTACCCGCATCACCACCACGCTGCTGGCCGCGGACACGCCTACGCTCCTCAGCCAGTTAAAGTCCTCTGGACGGCCGTAGTTGGCATAGACCACGCCCCCCTGCAGACAGGACGCCAGAGATGACTGTGGTTACCATGGTGACCAGCGCCTCCTCCAGGTGGTGGTCCTACCGTGTAGTTTCCTGCGGCGCTGTAGGGGCAGTAATCGATTGGGTTCAGAGGAATCTGCTCTAGGATCTGACCTGCAGGGTCCACCAGCTGCAGGGAGCTCCTCTGAGTCCTGCAGGCAGAAACACGTCAGTGAGCCGCAGGAACTAGACTCTGGATTAAAGACTGTTTTAATGTCATGGATTCTTTTAATCTTGTATAGTCTGTGTCTGGTCCAACGCATGAGTACGGACACACACTTGTTCTATCATGCAGTCTGCCCATTCTTAAGCTAGAGATCTTTTCAGAGGTATTTTCTGATCCTATGCCTGTAATATTTCAGGTTGCTTCTTAATATATTCCAGTTAAATCCACTGCCGCTGCTACGTACTGTAGCATCACTAACCCTCCACTGCTGCTCAGTTTCTGCAGCTTTCACTCATAACTCCATTATTCCAGAGTCTGTGCAGCACAGAGGAGCTCATGGTTTCCCTCCGTCTGTCATTAGTCTGTATTAGAAACTGTAGCATCATTAAAAACTAAACAACATTAAAGAAGATCAGATTAAATGGACTAGATATCAGTCAGCTAGCATACATTGGATAAGTCATGGATACGTTTGATATAAGCTATGAACACACTGACGAACATGGAAACACTCTGGAACACGTCAACATAGGGAAAGTATCCAGTGGCGGATCTAGACCAAATGTACCAGGGGGCCAGGAGGGGGCCAGCGTGTTTTCCTGGGGGTCCAGAAAAGCAGGAAATAAAAAACAGGGCAGGAGATTTTATATTAAGAGAGCTGCATGAAGGGACATTTATTTTCAATTAGGTTCAATAAAAATTGTATTTCTTATGAAGTCAATATACATTCATAATTTAGGAATTTTACAGATTTATTTACTTAAGTTAGAATTACCATTTTCTATTAAATCTGAATTAGAACTCAGAAAAACTGATAAATTCAGCTATAAAAATCAGAGTACCTTTTTTTATTTGTTAAGAAAAAAAACATTTAGCAGATGAAAAATGGGATCCTATCTCAGTACGACTGAAGCTATCACCTTACTGTTTTTAAATAATTAGTAAAGGAAAAAATGAAATAGATCCAAAAGATGTAGCTTTAGACTGGTTCAGGTCATATTTAGAGACTGAACTTCCTGGTTCAGCCTTGGTGACCCTGTTTCCTCCTCTGCTCCTCTCTCATGTGGAGCATCCTCCTCCATCTCAAGTCTCCAAATGGTTCAAAATGCCTTTTAACAGGCAAACGCTGCTATAAGCTCATCTCCCCCATTCTAGCCTCTGTCCACTGGCTGCCATACATTTAAGAATTCATTTTAAATTTCTTTTATTTGCTTTTAAATCTCCGCATGGCTTTTATCCACCGTACCTCTCTGAGCTTCACAGCCTTGTAGACCATCTGGTTCTCAGGTTCAGCTGCTCCTGATGGAGCCTAAAACTAAGCAGAAGATCAGAGGGAACCGAGCTTCACTGCTGCAGCTCCAACGCTGTGGAATAACCTCCTTTAGAACATCATGCAGGCCTCTAGTCTCACTGGTTTATCAAAAACATTATTGGAGGGTTTTGGTCAATTTAATGCCAATCAATTTTCCAGATGTTGAAGGTTCTACGTTCATCTAATCTAATAAGATCCCAGAAGGAACATCAGGAGAACATCCAGCTATCATGGAGTCCAGGAAGGAGAAACTCCAGAACCAAAGAAGACCTGCTGAAGGTTCTGCTGGATCTGATAGGAACCATTGAAAGCAGGGAACCATGGTAACGACTGAACGAAGGGAACCAATCAGAACAGCTGCTGACCCACCTGATCCAGGACCAGCCACCGCAGGTAGAGGTCAGGTGGAAGCTGGACCAGAACGTTCTGACCCAGTCCCTGTAGACCCAGCGGTTCTCCAGCAGGGGGCTCACCTGTCGGGGAACTGCAGCGTGGCGTACAGAGACTCGGTCCAGGTGTGGTCCATCGGCAGCTTCCTGAAGCGTCTCAGGATCTCTGAGGCCAGAGCCGTTCCCTCTGAGGAACCTGGAGGATGAGCCGCTCTGCTGACCCGACTGACAGGAAACACATCCACCAATCACAGAGCTCCAACCAGCTCCCAGGTTTCCATGGTAACAGTTCCTGTTTACCTGACAGAGCTGTGGAGATCTTCCTCCTGCAGCTGCCTCCTCATCATGTCCCGTAGCTCCCCCAGGTAAAGCTCCGCCCCTCCATCTGCAGGCCGGTTAGCCCCGCCCCCCGGCTGCTTGCTCTCCTCCCCCAGCCCCCCCTCTGGGGAGCAGTGGGCCCGCCCACTGAACACAGCGTAGGCCAATAGGAACGCTGACAGAGGAAGACGTCGGTCACATGATCAGGTCTTCATCAGCTGATCTTCATCAATGATCTCACCTGCAGTGAACGTCGCCGCTCCATAGACACCCAGCCATGCACAGCGCCTCCTGTTACCATGGAGACACCTCCGCTCCCACCCTCTGATGTCACAGACTGGCCCCGCCTCCTCCTCGGTATCTAACGCCTCAAAGTTTAGCTCCTCCCTCTGGGCTCCACCTTCCTCATCAGACGAGTGATGAAGAGACACTGAGGAAGACTACAGAGAGAACAACGTAACCATGGTTACAGGACAGAGGGGCGGGGCTTAACCCTGTAGGGACTCACCTGTGTGAGGTGAGCACTCAGGGTTCCCATGATGCTCTGCAGAGAGAAGACTCAGAATCAACCTGAGCTGGAAACCAGTTCTTTACTGGGTGGAGGTCAAAGGTCAGCTGAACCCTACAGGTCCTCCATTGTTCCTGTGATCGACTCTGTCTGGTCAGTACAAAGCTGAGGTAGAGGCTCCGGCATGCTGTGGGTCTATTCTAGTGAAGAACTTTTCCTTCAGTCTATCACTAAAGTTTTATTTGTGTTATTTTATATAATTTATATTATTATATATGTCATATTCTTTTTGTTTGTCTGTTTTTATAAATGGTTTGCTCTGTGTTGCTTTTCTTTTCCCCTTATTGTTCAGCACTTTGATTGAATGGGATTTAACAGCAAAGTTTTAATTTTCATTATCAGTGGACTTCATCACATTCCACCTGGTCAGGATGGACCGATGGCTTCAACATCCAGTCCATCCTCTGAGGAGCTGAGTCAGCAGATACCTGCCCGTCCTCAGGTGGGAGGGAGAACCTTTGTTGTCATGGTAACGACATACAACCAAATGTGGTCTAGCAGCAACAGCATCACTCCTGGTAGGAAAAAGTTTCATGGCAGGTTCAATGGAAACATTTGAGTGAAATAAACTTTTTTAAATCATCCTCATTGGGCTCCCTGCATTAAGACAGGAGATCTTCATCTACATCCTGTCCACTACAGGGGGGTGCTGATTGGTTGA
>NW_015152298.1:34954-42126 GCF_000732505.1 Cyprinodon variegatus
TTCACATCGTTTGGAAGCACAGGAGCATCTTACCTTTAAACTGGACCCAAATGGCTCTGAGATCAGAACCAGATCATGGATCCTCTGGGCAGGTTGGGATAAACTCTGGAAGTGAACCGTTGTCAGGCTGCTGTGATTGGCTGCCTGGTGGGGTCAAAGGTCAGCAGTGTTTGATCAGGTAACCTTATTAACAGATCTGTAAACAGACTGCTGACAGGCAGAGGTTCTGGTTATGAACAGAACTGTTCTGATTGGACTAAAGAGCAGAGCAGGACCAGAACAGAACGTGAATAATACACATTCACATCGGAATCATCTGATGTTGGTCATTTCTATGAAGGTATCAGTCCAATAAATAAACCTGGGTTAACTAGTTTTAAGCCTTGCTTTAAAAGTAGACTAAGTGTCAGCCTTAGGGACTAAAACTTTCCTTTTTGATAAATCACCACAGCTATTTTCAATGTGTTAATAAATCCATCCATCTTGTCCTATTTATTCAGCCAGTGTGGCAGTAGGGCTGATTTCTATAGCAGTCTATGATCAGGAGGCAACGTCCACCCTGGACAGGTCGCCCGGCAACACAGAGACACACCTAGGTACATATTAGAGGTGCTGACCAACCTGATAGGTGTGTTTCTGGACTGGAGGAGGAAGTTAGAGACCCCAGGCTGGAAATCAAACCTGCAACCCTCCTTCTGCAAGGTAACAGCAATACCCACTGTCCCACTGTGCTGACCTGATCATGCATCTTTAGAGAAATATAAACTGAGAGGCGTCTATATCACATGCAGTTCACTAAAGCTGCTGCAGAGGGCAGCAGAGCCTCATGTGTGTCACTGAGCCTCTAACTCACTGATGTCTATTTATTCACTGGATTGCTGGTAGCCCAGGTAAGTGGTCACCTGCCGCCATATTGGTACTCCCTGCTCTCATGGAGTCCTGCCATACCAATGCCTCCCTCTGCAGCATTTAGCTGCAGAAACCAGCAGTTTTCTGTCTGCAGGAAGACGTTCCACTGGTAATTTCCCAGTCAGTGGATGAACTAACCAATAAATCATCTATAGCCAATGGATCCTATATGGCGGCCGCTGACTACCCTGTTCGACCAACGGCATATCAGATATTCAGTGAATAAATAGAGATCAGTGTCCTACCAGTGATCAGCAGGTGAGCAAATATGTTGGAATAGTTTATTAATTCCACTTTGAGGCAAAGGCTACATTCACATTGCTCTGGGTCCCTGAGCAAGACCCTTAACTCCACACTGCTCCCCGGGCGCCGCACAATGGCAGCCCACTGCTCCCCAAGGGGAGGGGTTAAATGCAGAGAAGTAATTTCCCTCTGGGATTATTAAAGTATATAATAAATAAAATAAAGAATTGCATTCATCCAGCTTAGAGGACGCAATGACATCACCAGCCAGCATGCTCTGTGTTTAGGGAAGCTAACATGGAAGCTAGCGCTGGAGCGCATGTAGCCATCATTCCCAACGTTAGAAACACAAAGTTACCAAGATGGTTGAAAAACAAACTGCTCTCTGCACTATCATCCATTATTTCCTTGCTCTGTTTAGAAAGACGCTGTTGGGCCATCTGCCATGATCATGGTTCTAGAACATTGGGAACCAGTGTCCATGTTTAATCTTGACAGGATGACCAGAGGAGAACAGCAGCTTTGGTGAATAACAGCTGGGGGACTTCAGCAGCACCCACCCTTTCCAGCCAAGGCCTCCACAGGACCTCCCACAGAGGAGCGACTGGAAGTTCTGGAAGTTCAGCTCAGCTGTTATTCAGTCAGATTATATCTAAGACTTACTGTACAGCTTATTATACATTTCTTTATAACTGAGACTGATGGTTTGCATTAGTGATAAAAAGCTCACTGATCATTTTCTTTCTAATTAAATAATTGTATTTATTTCTGTCATTGTTAATGTTGATGCTGTGAATAATCCTGACTTTAGCAGGTTAATATCACCTTTATACGCTGAGGGGTTAATTCACTGGAAACATTAAACTCTGTTAAAAGATTTGTTTTATTTCCAAATATATTAGGATCCTTTTAATGTTTTAACCGTAAAAAACTGAAGTTAGTGATAGAGAACACTTTCAAAAATCACTTCAGTCATTCGCATTTCAGTTTCATGTTCAATGGATTTTCATTAATGAAGGTTAATATATAAAGAACATCAGCAATAAAATGAGTTTTAAAGGTGCAGAATAGAACCAGGCAGTCAAAACATTTTACAATCTAAGGCTGTAATTTCTAACAGCAGAATCTGATGGTGATCATAAAGATAATGTGGATTAGTCGACTAATCTGAGAAATAATCTGAGATTAATGCAGAGAGGTGCAGAAGGAAGCCCAGAGAGAACCGGTCCTGATGGACTGAGGTCTCCTCTATTTTCCACCGTGGGTCGCTCTGTGGGGGGGTTCTGGATCAGAGGGGATCTTCTGGAAGCAGCAGCAGAGACGGTCGCTGTGAGGAAGGTTCTGGATCAGAGGGGATCTTCTGGAAGCAGCAGCAGAGACGTCCACCAGAACCAGAACCAGAACCAGGATCCAGACTCAGCGGTTTGGAACCAGGATACTTCCTAGAATAAAAGAACAAAACCCTGATTCAGCCTCCTGGTTCTGATCTGGTCCAGAGAAAATATCACCTGTTAAGTTACGTCTAGGTGAGAAATAAAAATCTAGAATCTTTACTTTCACTATGGAACCATAATGTTTGCAGGAACCCTCAGAATAAACCTGCAGATAGAAATAAAGGCTGTAGAGTTTCCATTCAGAGCAGCTAGTGCTGAACCACAGAAATGGGCAGGAGGGGGGGGGTTGTAGTGTGTGAAGCTGCTTCTGTCTGGATCACAGCCCTGCAGGGTGAACATGGTTCCAGCTCTACAGAACATTTCCCTCCCTGGACCTCCTGGGACAGGATGCAATGATGCAGACCTGGAGCTGGACCCACCATTATCTGGCTGAATATAATATACACACTTTGGATGATTATTGTAAAACCTTTTAGGGACAGTTCTTGAAGAGTCTGATTGGATAGATTTATGTTGCTGGAGGAATCTAGGGTAAAAACTCTGCAGTTTGATCCTGGCTGGTCTACAATGGAAGATTTTTTCTAACGAGCAAAATGTTGGAAAAGAAACTGAATCTATTCCCAAACTAAATTTATGTTAACCTCACATTATTGTGGATTTAGTCATTCTTAATGGTTGTTGTTTATTATAATATTTTAAATTTCTTCTAAAAACCTGAAATACTTTCCAGGAGAGGTGCTGCACCAGCGCCCTCTACTGACCCCCTTCTACTGGGTCCCAGTGACGTCCCACTGATCGCAGAGAACCACACCTCAGGATCCAGAACCTTTGGATCTAAACTGATCCCAGTAAAACCATCACCATGGAAACAGGTTCTAGACTGGATTAGCCTGGTCAGCTAGAATCATTTATATAGACAACATGTCAACAAGTAGAGCCCAGTTTCTGAGGCGGGACTAACAGTCAGGGGAAACAGGTGAGAACCAATCAGAGAACAACACATCTGACATAAAACATCTTTATAAAATGCTGAAACTGTCAGAATATAATCCGCTCTTCTGGGACATAATAAAGAGCCCCAATCAAACATCACAGCGGCCATCTTCACCGTTATGGTTACAGTTAGGAATTATTATCACTTCCTCCTATGCTGTGATTGGTCCATTCTGGTTTTATGCTGTGATTGGTTTTATGAGTCCCAGTTAAGCCTCGTGTCATTTCACCTAAATCCAGTCCAGGCATTAAAGTCCAAAGTCCTGAACCTGAAAAAGTCATCTAACCAAACCTGTCTTTAATGACTGTAATAAAATGAATGATTCTAAGATGAATAAATCATCTATTTAAAATATTGTGGAGGATTTTTTAAAAGAGCCTCCACTCAAAAAAAAAAAAAATGCGCGTGCAGGAGCGTGCACAAGCCCTTTGTTCCTCGTGCACGCCATTTAAGATGTGCTGATCTCTTAGGTCATACAAGGTAACTGCATCCACCTACAGCAGGGACTCTATAGTGACTTTATAGTGAACTCAGTTAATGACCATTCAGACAGACGATCACTGCTTTTTGCTCCGTTGGTTACGTAACTCCTCCTACACTGCAGTGCCCGCGCCATCTTTGTTAGTCGCCACTGTCGGGTAGCGACAGCCTATGGCGACAGCGGGCCGCTGTGACAACAAATCCCATAATGCTTTGCGAGGAGAGCTCTCTGTGCAAAGCATTCTGGGATATATCTGCCTCTTCTGAGGCCTTTCTTTTCTTCTCAAACTTCTTAGACACTTTTTCTCTTCTGATCCTCGGCCATTTTCAAAGAATGGTGGTGAGAAAGGTGAGCTTCAATGACCGTCTGAAACTGTAGCTCTCCACAGATATACGCCTGGAAGAAACAGATAGCTGACGGGACGGGCGCGTAGGACGGCCTAACGTAGACACATCACCAGAATGATTGACAGGTAGGAGGACCAGTGATTGAGATGATCCACCCTGAAATAAAAGATCCTCCTCTATAGCTTTAAATGAGTTATAGTGATTTCAGAGCGACCAGCAGGAGGGTCTGAACTTCAGACAAACATCAGAGCTTATGATGGTTTTCATCTGATGAGTCATGGTTATGGTTCAGCTCTCCAACAGCTCTGATTGGCTCACTGTGATCAGCTTCTGGTCTAAATCACAGAGACTATTAACATATTATAATCAATGGAAACAATGCTAAACACGCTAATATTAGCATGTTAGCCTTGTAAGCTTAGTTGACTGCAGAGCTAACATCTAATCTATATATCTGATCTATATCTGGAATAATTTTTGGTCCGTATTTGAGACCAGAACCTGAGATTTTCCAGACTGTGACTAATTTAGTGGATCATGCTCCTTTTCCAGAGGCTCTGTTCAGTTTGGCTCCACTGGACCCGCTCTGAGAACGCTACCATAACGGGTCTTTGTTTGGCCTGGCATGTTTTTTTGTCCTTCTGGGCTCCTTTCAGACCTGCTGAGGGGGTGGAGCTAACATCTAATCTATATATCTGATCTATATCTGGTTTTATTTATGGTCTATATCTCAGTCAGAACCTGAGATTTTCCAGACTGTGAATAATTTATTGGATTATGCTCCTTTTCCAGAGGTTCTGTTCAGCTTGGCTCCACTGGACCCGCTCTGAGAGCGTTATAATAACGGGTCGTTGTTTGGCCCTTCTGGGCTCCTCCTGCTGAGGGGGTGGAGCTAACAGAGGTCAGCAGGGCTGGATGATGATGTACGCAACCCGCTGATTGGCCATGGAGGCAGGAGGAACCAGAAGGTGATCACCAAGGTAAAGCAGGAACAGGTAAATTAAAAAGCATCGGGATTGATGCTAACGAACTCCACAAATGCAGCAGGTCACATGGGAACATGGATCTACTGTTTAATAAACAGAAACCTGCTCGCTGTTTTTTATCTTTATCTTCAGTGTCCTGTTAGGCCAAACCAAGACAATCAAATTAGAGTTAAAGATAAAACCATGACAGGGAAATCTTTAGTCCTTAGAATAAAACTTTAGATTTAAACTCCTTCTAAGGTGTTTTTAACATCATTTACCAAAACTTCTTTATAAACCTCAATTTATTTCAACTCTTAATGAAACCAGCAGCTGAACTTTTTTATTAAAACAAAGTTAGCTTAAATCTTTTAAACATAAAACTACTGCCTGCCATTCGTTACCCAACATTAAAGGTCAAATAAAGGCGAAGATGTTTCGTCTTCAGCTGTGATTCTTTTCTGGCATATTTTACATGTTCAATTTCATTTCTTGTTGAGGAATTTGTGGGTTATGTAATTAAGATAAATAACTACTCTAAGCATATTTTTTTATCTATTTTTTAACCTGAACGATTATCTTTCTGTCCACCTTAAGCAAACTCAGAGAGAGACGGTCTGTGTTCATTAATATTGCGATACAAACTCTGCTGGAACACATGATTACAGTCTGATGACCTCATGACTGATCACCTCCCCTTTAAGACTAGGAGCAATAACTGTACTTAGGTACTGAGCAGCATTATAAACTGTTGTTTAGTCAGTCAGTCAGACAGGCGTTAGTCTACTGTTGATCGTATATACTGTGATCCTTATCTTATTTAAAAAAAAACTGTAAGGGATTAATAAAGTAATTCTGATTCTCTTTGAAATAGTTTTTAAACGTAAACATTTGTTCAAAAAACGGCAAAGTTAGATGTTATTTCAACCGCCGCCACAGAGCTACAGTCATGCAAATGGAGCACTGCTGTGTTGCCATAGCAACAGTTGCTTTCCTTTTCCGTTGGAGGGAAGAATCCCTAAGAAGCCGTCCCATTCTTCTTTTTCTCCCCCCCCAACTTTAATGAAGGCGCCTTCAGCTGAGAGACTTCATTGGGAATGACACTGACAGTGACCCTGATAGTGACAGTGATAGTGACCCTGATAGTGACCCTGATAGTGACAGTGTTTAGGCCGTGGTTTGGGATTGGTCCCGCTATGTGCCACATTCTTAGTCAATCACTACAATTTTGTCACATGATAGGAGGGGCCAAGTTATTATAATTCATTGTATTTATCATGTTTAGTTTTGTCACCCATTGACCTCCCAAGCAGCGTTGACTCCTCCTCCTTTGACCGTATGGTAGAAGCAGCCATATTGTGGTTTTATGACTGTTTATCTCAGCAAAGTTCCACCCTTTTAGCTGAGCCCTAAGTGTTATCTTAGTTAATCATCTAAGTTAACCATCTAAGTTAACCATCTAAGTTAACCATCTAAGTTAACCATCTAAGTTAACCATCTAAGTTAACCATCCTGCTGCAATGTTGTGTTGTTTATTGCATCTGTGACCCATCACCATTACCCATTAGAAGCTGGATAAAACAAAACTTTTTATTGAATGCATTGACACATTGGCCTAACCCTAACTTGGACAATCCTTATTATCTACCTACAACCTATGTGCTACTCCTTGTATTTTTTTAATTTATTTATTATTTTTATTTTTTTTTTCATTGTGTGTGATACATGTACACATGCACCTTAATCCTATTAATCTTGATATACGATATATATATTGTTTTTACTTTATACATGCTCCCAATCGGTAGAGTTATTAGACAGCATGGGATTAATTTCCAC
>NW_015152298.1:44521-45468 GCF_000732505.1 Cyprinodon variegatus
TACCGCACAGCCAGGTATCGGATATCGGTATCTGGGCCAAAAAATGGCATCGGCGCAACACTAGTATTTATCCAGTGAAAAATGTTTGTTTCAGCTGCGAGGCTGAGAAAATGTCTGAGTGAGGGGGGGTTTACTTAGTCCCATGATAACCCAGACTCCTTCTAAAGGTTTGTTAAAGTGTGTCATTTGTTTTGACTCTGAAACAACCTTCGTAGTTTTTTTATCAACATAATAAAGGAAGACAAACTCATGTCCAGATCAGAACAGAGCAGAATGCTGCCATTAGGGCTGCATGATGAACTGTTCTCTCTTTGCAAAGATATGAATAAATGTGCCGACTGAGTGAAATTCATCGATCTCCATTTATTTAACTAGGATGAATAGTTGAATAATTTTTCCCAGGACACTTAACTAATAAATAATTATACTTAAATACTTAAATAATTAACTACTTAATTATATATTTAAAATCTACTGGTAAAATATCAAAACTGGATGAATGACATTAACTGATGCAGCTTAGTTTTTAAATAACTGTTTTTTTTATTAAAACCAACTATTTTCAGGTAAACAGGGTCAGTCCAATCCAAGTCTCTGATCTAATGAAATAAAAGTCTGAATCAAGTCCCAGGTCTATTTTCAGGTTACATTTAAAGTAATGAAATTATTGACTCGAATCTGTCTCAAGTCAAAGTTATGTGACTCAAGTCATCACCTGTGATATTTTATAACCTCAATCAGCTCTTCAGACACACATTGAGAAACTCATTAAAAATCACCAGCATAGAACAGTTCATGTAATAATCTATGGGAAATAAATTAATCTACACCAGTTGGTCTCTGAAATAGGTTCTCCAGGTTTAGCTAATAAATAGTCAAAGTGTGGCTAAAGTTTACGTTTTTGCTGTTTAAATTCTGCTCACATTCCTCCAGAGAAATGAAAATAA
>NW_015152298.1:46493-50079 GCF_000732505.1 Cyprinodon variegatus
TTCCTTATTTCCTCTCCTCCTCTCCTTGTTTCCTCTCCTTATTTCCTTATTTCCTCTCCTCCTCTCCTTGTTTCCTCTCCTTATTTCCTCCTGTTTCCATGCTGCATCATGTTTCCTCTGATCAGAGTCCAGTTAGTTGGTCTATAACAGAAAGTATCAGATGTGGGTTAGTTAACCCATAGTTACTGCTCTCTACTCAGAGTTTAATCCCACCCTCTAAAACTGAAACAATAGTATTGTTATAATTACTGTTGTTTATTATTATAACATAATAAATTGGCCTTAATGTTTAGTTTTTATGATAGTAAGCTAATTAACCATAATAAAGGTTATTTCCTATGTGAACAATGTTGGACGGTGTTTTTATATAGACTGCTCTGATATTAAATGAAATTGTTTGATTTTTGTCTGAAAATTCCTGATTTAAACAAACATTTAAAGAATAGCAATATTTCTGTTCAAAGGAAAAATATATTGGGACTCTTTGCACCTTCATAGCAGATAAATATCTACAATTTATTATATTCTATAAATGAGTTTTTTATAGATATGTAGACTATAGATTGCATAGACCGTTTAAATACAGGATAAATAACAGAGAAAAAGGAAACAATCAGTTCAGTTTGGGTCTTTTATCAATAAAGTTAAATCATTTAGATAGATGGCTGATAAAATCCAGAAGCATAGAAATAGCAGATAGAAATGCCTCATGGTTTATCAGTAGATGATATATTTAGCTTACAGAAGAGTCCAGAGCATTCAGCAGTTTAAATCACTTCTTATCCAATCAGATCCAAGCTACTCAGACAGCAGGACAGACAGTAAAACATTTTTTTATCAACATACTCTCATTGTCTTGGTGCTGATTACTGAGTTGATTGCTAACTCCATTCACCTGCCTGTTGCTCATTCACTGCTCATCTGATCCACCTGCTCCTGCCTCTATTTAAGGCGCTGGCATCCAGTCATCAGGGCCAGATTATCTTGTTTACTCAGGCAGCCAGTGGTGAGAGTGTTTTAGCGTTCCATATTAAATGGAGTTTAAAATCCTTTTATTGTCCCATTACTGGGAAATTGTGTTTTTATAGCAGCAAAAGGTTAAAGTAGAAGTCGTCACACAATGTGGACCTTAGAAAAGTGTATATAAATGACTAAGTGACAGAAAATAAAATAAACTACTGTGCATTTGTGGAACAAATAACCAATATATAGCTATGGACATTTTGACAGTAATTTGAAAATAGCAGCAACATCAGAGATGTGCAGAATGACAGCAGCAGGTTATTTAACTGACTAAGGTAGAAACTGAGCAGAATCAGCATGAATGGAAGAACTGGTTGAGGTTACTGGGAATAGTGGTGGTTCTAGAGTCTTCCAGCTGCTGGGAGGAAGGATCTGTGATAACGCTCCCTGGTGCATTTAAGGTGCAGCAGTCTGTCACTGGAGGAGCTGTCCAGTTCAGCACCAGCTTTATGCATGGGGGGGGGGTCTGTTTCCACCTCCTGCTCAGAGTCCAGAGGGCATCCAATCAGAGCTGGCCTTCCTGATCAGCTGATCCAGCCGCTTCCTCTCAGCTCCAGATGAGCCGCTGCTCCAACAGGCAGCTCCATAGAAGATGGCTGATGCCACAGCAGAGTCAGAGAAGGTCTTTAGGAGGTCTTCAGGAGGTCTCTTGGTGGTCTGGTTCTGCTGGAACCAGACCACCAAGTTCTGGGTCCACTGTCTGTCCTCTAAGTCGTCTCCACCTGTGATGAGGCCAATTATGGCACGATCGTTAAAGAACCTCTGGAGGTGGCAGCGTGGGGAGTTGATGGAGAAGTCAGCAGGGTAGAGGGTGAAGAGGAACGGTTCCAGCACAGAATCCACTGGGACATGTACTGGTCCACTGCTGACAGCTCCAGCTGGGCCCTTTGGAGTCCTGACTGGATGGTCCTGAAAGCAGTGGAGAAATCAAAGACCATGATCCTCACAGAGCTTCCAGGATTCTCTAGGTGCATCTGCACAACATCTCAGAAACCTGGAGCTGATGCCATTTGGACCCGCAGACTTTCACACCTTGATCTTTGGCAGCTCATTCCTCATCTGTGTTGTTGAAAGAGACAAGATGGCGGCAGAGGTGGTGGGCTGTAGGATGAAATCCTTTGGAGTATGGGGGTTAATGGTGGTTAGGAGCTGGGAGGTGTGAAGTAGTCAGTGGTTGAAGTAGGTGAAGCAACAGTAGTGAAGCAACAGTACTAACAGATTGGATTGAGTGGGTTTCTGATCAAACCTGTTGATAGTTAAGCCGCTCCAAGTCTCCAGCAGCCTGGGTGTTCTCATTTTGGCCTGAGATGGTCTTCAAGCTTTTACCTCTAATGTTGTTCTGCTGCAGCACGTCCTCCATCTTAAATAATAAAGTAATGTATGCCATGCTAACTGCTAGCAGCGGAATGTCCTTGCTGCAGAGCGACTCTTTAATGGCTAGGTGTTCACAGCTACACCATCTATCGTTCGCAAACACAGCCAGACCCGCTCCTCTCTTCTTACCACTGTCCCTGGTTCTATCAAGTAGGTGAAATCCCTCCATGTTTACAGAGATAATTCAACTAGATCATTAAATCTAAATCATGACTGACTTTATATTTAGCAATATGATTTCTAGAGATAATTTAATTAAGGAACTGAATTATTTTCATGGTATATACTAATCATTCAAATCCAGATTGGAATACTGGGTGGCTGATAACATGTGATGCATTGAGAATAAAGTAGCAAAAAAGTTTAAAAATATTAAATTTTTTGTATAAATCAGTCTGTTTTCATCAGCAGTGAGTACCAATAGTGAAACAGTCTAAATCATTTAATTCCAAAAACATTTGATTAATTGTTAACCTTTCTAAAAAATGACCACATCGTTATTTACACCCCGTATAAAAATATCAAACCTATGACCTCTGATATCATGAATTTTCCACGTTCACATTGAACTTTCTCCTTAAAATCTCACGTACAAATATCTAATGTCTGATTCTGCAGGTAAATCTGCTGTAAAAGTTAATTTCATCATTTTATTGACCTGATTCAGACCTTGGTGTGACTCTGGTCTCAGGATGTCACAGCACCAGCATCCCAGCAGGGGGCGCTCCTGCACCCTCTTTTCTCTGTTGTTAAACCCAGAACACTGCTTCCTGGTAACTGGTGAGTCATCAGCAGCAGATTTTCTGATTGGCTGCCTCAGTTGCTGTTTGCGCTTCCTGCTGTGGCTGCTGAAAGTTTCAGTTTGAGTCACAGTTTGGATCAGATCCACAGACAGAAAAAAAACACTCCGGCAGCAGGAAGCAGGTCTGAACTGTGGGTCTGAGTCTGAGACAGACCAGATCCAGGCTGTTTCCTCTCGTCACTAAATGTTGTAGCAGATATTCAGCAGTACAACTTTAAATCAGTCTTATTAAAATTAAATAAAACCTATTAGGTCCATCAGGCGATACGTCCTGAAACACTAACACACATCAAACACTGATTTAAAACAGATGATATCAGCTGAACATTTCTAGATGCCAGTTATTGAGTTTAAAAATCAGACATTCAGTATTTATTGTTTCTTTTT
>NW_015152298.1:51026-53213 GCF_000732505.1 Cyprinodon variegatus
GGTTAGCCCGTCTGCAGCGGCCAGGTCTAAGGTTAGCCCGTCTGCAGCGGCCAGGGCTAACGTTGGCCCGTTTGCAGTAACCAGGGCTAATGTTAGCCCATCCGCAGCGGCCAGAGCTAACGTTAGCCAGTCTGCAGCGGCCAGGACTAACGTTAGCCTGTCTTAAGTAACCAGGGCTAACGTTAGTCCGTCTGCAGCAGCCCTCTCTCTGCATAGCCGTGTGTGATGTACCGCTGGTTCTGATGGAGGTTTGATTGTTTTATTTGGTAAAATGTTCATTTGATTTGTGTTTATCTGACTGTGTTCATTATTATTCCTCCACTAAATGAAAAAAGTCATAATTCATTATCATCTAGAGACTATTAATAACAGGAGAAATGCAGCTCCAGACTAGCTTTGAATGTGGTGATGTCATCAGTACGCTGATTTTCCCATTGACCCAGATTCATGCTGCTCCCGTTCTCACTATTTCTTGTTAAGAACTGACTTGGCGAGGACACGAGTTCATACTCACATTGGAGTGAATTAACAAATGGCCAATATCTACCTTCTCTACCTACTCATCCTGTATGACTGTATCATCTGCTTGATATGGATCTATAAAGTGGTTGTTGGTAATTGGAGCTATAAAAATGGATTAGATTATTTCATGGTTCATATAGTTTATTTCTGCTACAGGAGAACTAATTATTCTGAAACTAACTACAGGTTAGTTTCAGAATAACTTTTAACCCTAATGTCTAACTGCTTCTAAAGATTATTTGTTAGATCAGTACCATCTAGAGCGCGTATGTAAAAGTCAAGGCTAACGGGCCGGATTTGGCCAAATAATAATTATAAACAATTACATTTCTTAATGTCCATTCATCCATGGCTTGTAAAAGCCTTCAGGTTTCAGAAAGTAGTTTAGTAGTTTTATCCAAACCCAGTCCTTCTGGCCAAAGGCGACACTGAGAGTTTACTGCTTCTGCCTCCCCTGTAATGCAGCTACAGGAAGCCTTCAAACCAATGAGGTTGAACAGAATGGCTGATCTGTATCAGTCATTGAAAACATGTTTTACCCCCAGAGAATCTGTGGCTCATCTGGTTGGCTTAGTCAGATCCAGGCAGGTCTACCAGGAGCAGGTGACAGCTAGAGGAGGATGGTAGAGAGAAGAAAACACTCTCCTTTGTATTAAATGTCTAAACATTCCTGGATGGTGCAGCAGTAGAGCTGATGTGGGCAGGCAGTGAGTGAATGAGCAGGAACATCTAGAATAACATCTGAATCAGTGTGATCTCCTGCTGCTGCATCATAAACATCATCAGTAAAGGTTCTACCAGGTTCTCCTAGAACAGGATCTCCACCATCAGACAGACTGAATGCTGCAGCTCTCTGCATAGAGAGATGTTTCCAGATGTTATCAGCAGCAGACTCCTCAGGTCAGATAACTGGGACTCCTGCTGTCCTCTAACAACCTGCTTCTCCTGGTAACTGATGACAGCAGGACCAGCTGCTCTCTGATTGGCTGCTCTGAAGCTAAACCAGATTAATTCTGATTGGCTGCTGTGAATATAAACCAGATTCATTCTGATTGGCTGTCTAATACAGCAGTTAGTGGGTGGATCACATGACCCAGGAACAGTTTGAACAGGCTCCTCCCCCTTTACTAGTTGTTACAGAGCTACTCCAGAAGGGGGCGTCTGATTGTGGTGAGCACAGAGAAGCTTCTCATAGTAACTGATGATGCCCTGAAAGCTGCTCTCTGATTGGTTCTAAAGACTGAAACTGAAAGAACAGAAAGAGCAGCAACTTTCCAGAAACAAACTGCTGAAATGATGAAGTTCATGTTAATCTGATCCTCTATGATGCAGAGACACGCTGCACCAGAACCAGAACCAGAACCAGGCTCAGTGTTAGCAGAACATCTGCTGAGGAAGACTGGAGGGATACACTCAGGAAACACAGAAGCACTGATCTAGATCTATGTCAGAGAAACTCCGTTCTAACAGCAATAGCTCTGTTAAGAAAGCCCAGCAGAGGATGTACTTCCTGCGGCAGCTGAAGAAATTCAATCTGCCCAGGACAATGATGGTGCAGTTCTACTCCTCCATCATTGAGTCCATCCTCACTTCCTCCATCACCATCTGGTACGCTGGAGCCACCGCTAAGGACAAGAGCAGACTGCAGCGTGTCATCCAGTCTGC
>NW_015152298.1:55108-57648 GCF_000732505.1 Cyprinodon variegatus
GATGTGAATTGGAGCTATAGAAATAAACTGAATAGAATAGAATTGAATGTTCTACTCTCCCATCTGAGTTTAGTGTCATTTGGAGCCGTTCTGAAGATATTCTGTTAGGTTATATCCAGTAACGTCTTCCTATGGGCAACGACTTGAAGGCACAAACTAAACTGTTCATCATTTATTCTTTATGGTACGCCAGCATTCAGAACATGGAGGACAATCACTGTCTGGAGGCCAATCACTGGCCCCCAGACAGTGATTGGCCCTCTCTCTGCATGTGTGAAGGACCGCTGGCTCAGATGGAGGTTTGATTGTTCTATTTGTTAAAATTGGTTAAAACATGAGTCCGTACTCACTTTGTTCTAACCCTTTTAGTAAATTGAGAAATGGCCAATATCTACTGTCTCTACCTGCTCATCCTGTAGAGTCAATGACTGCCTGATCTGGTTGATGAATAAACTGATTTCAAATGACCTGTGTTTTTAATTGGAGCTATAAAAATTAATTGGATTATTTTATGGTTCATATAGTTTTCTTCTAACTACAGGTTAGTTTCAGAATAATCCTGAAGCCTAATGTCCAACTGCCTGTAAAGATTATTTAGATCAGTACCATCTAGAACCATGGCCTGGTCCATGACCTATGAGATCTAGCACTGTTCTCTAGCTTTGGACCCAGTATAAAGTTCTGACATCCTGTGATCAGCTGCAGCCTCTCTGGTATCTGCTGCTTTCAGGTTTCAGGAATTAGTTTAGTAGTTTTGGTTGATCTCATCCAATGTTGGTAG
Source organism: Cyprinodon variegatus (assembly GCF_000732505.1). Classification (NCBI taxonomy): domain Eukaryota; kingdom Metazoa; phylum Chordata; class Actinopteri; order Cyprinodontiformes; family Cyprinodontidae; genus Cyprinodon; species Cyprinodon variegatus. Next base: position 55,890 of record NW_015152298.1, read on the forward strand.
TAAATGTCTAAACATTCCTGGATGGTGCAGCAGTAGAGCTGATGAGGACAGGCAGTGAGTGAATGAAGAGGAACATCTAGAATAACATCTGAATCAGTGTGATCTCCTGCTGCTGCATCATCAGTAAAGGTTCTACCAGGTTCTCCTAGAACAGGATCTCCACCATCAGGCAGACTGAATGCTGCACCTCTCTGCACAGAGACAGATGTTTCCAGATGTTATCAGCAGCAGACTCCTCAGGTCAGATGACTGGGACTCCTGCTGTCCTCCAACAACCTGCTTCTCCTGGGAACTGATGACAGCAGGACCAGCTGCTCTCTGATTGGCTGCTGTAAAATAAACTATCAGATTAGTTCTGATTGGCTGCTCTAAAGTAAAAAAATAGATCCATCGTGATTGGCTGTCTAATCTGGTAGTTAGTGGGTGGGTCAAATTACCCTCCGCAGAGGAACAAGTGAAGCAGGCTCCTCCCACCACGTGATGTCACCGTCCTCCTCCTCATTCTTTGACATGTCGTCCTGCTCTTCATCCTCTGGGGCCATGATGTCACCGGCTCCCTCCTCATCCTCTGGCATGTCATCCTCTGGGGCCGTGATGTCACCGGCTCCCAGGCAGATGTTGTGCAGGACACCACATGCTGTTATGACCTGTAGAAAAAAAAGACTAAAATATTTATTTTTATTCAGTCATCTATCTTTTTTTCATTATCTTTATTACATGATTTATTAGAAATTTAATTGTACTTCATCTAGATCCACTATTTAACTTTTTTTTTTGGTTTTTATATTTGGATTTTTTTCCTGTATTGTTGTTGTTATATAATTGTAAATAAAATCATGCAGTAAGTGTCAAACTGCAGGCCTGGTCTCTCTCTCTCTTCTCTGCAGGATGTGATGGGCAGGTGCGGTTCATCTCTGTTAGTTTGGAGCCTACTTGAGGAGCTTGGACCAGGAGGAGGGCGTCAGTTCTTTCTCTCTACCAGTGTGGTACATGACCAGCTAGCTTCAAGATCTCTCTAAGGCCAGCTCTAATTCCTTGTCTCTGTCTTTTCCCTCCTAGTTTCAAACCAAGCCAACTGAACCTCCAAGCCCGGACCCTCCTCATCTGTAGGATCTCTCGGGTCAGTCTGCTGCAGCCCTCCTCCAGGACCCCACCTGCCTGTCCAACCTCCTACACACCTTCACCAGAGAGAGAGTCTCAGTTTGCACCTGGACCAAGGACACCATCCTTCCAAGCCCAAACAACCTCAAACCCTGATAGTTTAGCTTTCTCCACCTTCCCACCTCCTCTGACCAGTTCTTTATCATCACTCTTTTTCCCAAGCAAAACCCAGGAAGATCCTGCCAGACACCATTTCCTGTTCATTATTAAATAAAGCCTTTTCCTTAATCAAACAACTGTCTCTGTGGTTGCCCTGATTCAGAGTCGTTCTTCTCTAAATTTGACAGTAAGGGGATAACAATTTAGACAAATAATGATTTATTTCTCAATCTATCACAGTTTGGCTTCTCAACACAACATTAGTGATATTGAAAGTAGTGATTTAAGTCAGTTATTTACAGGGTTTGTACACATTTAACTATTCAATTCAAATTACTAAAGTTACAAACAAATAAATCACAAACTTACAAATAAATATAAAATTTGATATTTAAACATATTAATCAATCTGCTGACAAGCGTTTATTTAATAACTGCTATAATCTGATCATTAGCAGGCCCCTGTGGGTTAGAATAATAGCAGGTAGATCTTATCTCT
>NW_015152298.1:61960-63044 GCF_000732505.1 Cyprinodon variegatus
AACGTCAAAAACCTACGAAATACTGTGCATAACTTTTCGTACGATTTCATATGAACTGATAATGAGAATACACTGAGAGGATCATGGGGGCTCCTCTTCCCTCCATTAAAGACATTTCATCCCAGCGCTGCGTGTCCCGAGCCCGTGACATCATCAATGACCCCTCACCATATCCCTGAGTACCTAATGGGCCAAATGTTGGAAGACAGCTGGAGCATTAGTGAGGCCAAAAGGCATGACTAGATATTCATTCTGTCCTCTAGGGTTGTTATTAACTGTCTTCCACTCATCGCCCTCATGAATACGTACCAAATGGTATGCATTGCGGAGATCCAGCTTGTTAAAACTCTGGGCTCCCTCAATCTGGTCGCAGCAGAGTTGATAAGAGGAAGAGGAATGGAGTAACGGTTTTTAATCATGATTTTAATGTGACCTCTAGAATCTATGCAGGGTTTGAGAGAACCATCCTTCCTCTCCACAAAAAAGAAACCCGCACCAGCAGGAGAAGGGCAAAGGCGAATAATCCCCACCTTTAGATAATTAGAAATGTATTTCTGCATAACCTGTGATTTAGGGGCTGATAAGCAATATAACCTCCCCCTAGGGGGGGTACTACCTTTCAGTAAGTCAGTCCTACATTCATAAGGTCAATGCAGAGGCAGCGCTGTGGCCCTAAACCTGTTGAAGACCTCCTTGAGGTCATGATACTCAGCAGGAACTTTTGACAGATCTGGATGATATTATTCCTCCTAATTCTCTGCTGACAGTTCTGGTTGAGTAGAACATAGACAGGAACCAGGAAATGAGATAGCCCAACCCAAACCCTCCACTTTCTGCCAGTCAAGTTGTGGGTTATTTTTAAGTGACCAGGTTTACTACAAGCGGCCCCGTCCAGGAAACTGGAAGAAAAACATAACTGAAATCTGCCTCTTTTTAACACCAGATTTTAAACACTGAATATTTTTTAGACATTGAATTCCTTACACTAAATTTTTATCTGTGTTGGGAGCTGGAGAAATTCCACCTTTCTCCAGCAGAGTCCGCCGTGGATCCTCTGAGGGAGCCTCCTGCACAGCTGCAGCTC
>NW_015152298.1:67333-73384 GCF_000732505.1 Cyprinodon variegatus
CAAATGCATAGACTAGTTTCTCAGCATCACCCCTGGACAGGAGATTTCTAATTTTTGCAATATTCCTCAGATGAAAGAAGGAAATTCTAGAAACCTCTTTGATCTGGGATTAAAATGACAGGTCCTGATCAAAAATAACACCAAGATTTTTTACTTTATTATCTGAAATCAGTTTAATCCCATCCAAATGAAGTGACTGGCTAATCAGCTTCTTTTTCAAATAAAAACGATCTGAAAAATAAAATCATAATGTTTTGTTTAATAAAGAAGATATTTCACCAATCTGTCTTAGGTTATTCAGGTTTATAATTGTCTTTTTCTCAATATTTAATTATATGGTAATGCCCAAGTAATGTTGTAATAGCTATCCTATGTTTCATAGCTGCATTAAACAATCAACATTATATTTTTTCTCATAATTTGCAGTTTTACAATATGAACTCAGGTTTCTTTTCTTAATTTACTTGACATTTAGGCACAAAGTTTGGTCTACAGAGGATGGTAATGCCTCAGAAGGCCTAATATATATTCTGTGAAACAACAAAGAACAGGAAAGCTTAATTTGCCAAAGAAAACAACATTCATCATTTGGATTTAATGTATATTTAATTCACTTGTTCACAATTTGGCAGCGTTGCTCTTCATATCCCTCTACCACCATGAACACAGGACAGCTGAGCAGGTTCCCCTGATGGAAAGCCTGTTGCCTGATCTCCAGCAGCTTCAGTCCAGCTTCAGCTGCTGTCTGCCTGGATACCGATGACGTCACAGCCTCTGATTGGCTGCTGCCTGCTTCTGCTTCCAGCAGCAGCTGAACTTTCCTCTCAGTTGATCTCAGAGTTTAACAGTGAGAGGATGATGATGAAGCTGCTCCTCTTCCTCTGCTCCGTCCTCTGGGTCTCTGCTGATGGTGAGTTCTACTGGTTCTGGTTCTGGTTCAGTGTGACCTAGTGGACCTCAGTGGTTCCTCACCAGTTCCTCTCTTCCAGTTCTCCATGAGGACCTTCGTATCTTTGGCTGTTCAGACTCTGATGGAGAGGAGATGTACGGTCTGGATGGAGAAGAGAAGTGGGTCGCTGACTTTAAGAAGGAGAAAGGAGAAGATGTTCCACCTGCTTTCATTGGAAGTTTCAACTTACAGGAAGGAGCTTATGAACTAGCTGTGGATGATCAACGGGTCTGCAGAGAGAGCTTGAAGGTGGACATGAAGGCCTATAAGAACCCTCCTCTGCAGCGCGGTGAGAAATGAACACATTACAGTTTTTTACTGTAGTCAACAATAAAATCTACTGTGATGATAATAATAGGGAACATGTTTGTTAGAACTTGATTACTTTATCTGGAACAGTAAACACTGACAGCCTCAGTAATACATTTATACTATTAAAGTGGATTTTTATATTTTAATATTTATTTTTAAAAATGTTTTTCAATTAAATTACTGTATTTAATCAATTAACTTACATGAATATAAATGTTATATTATTCAGATCCTCCATCCAATCCAATGGTCTACCCCAGAGACAATGTGGAGCTGGGAGAGCAGAACATCCTGATCTGTCTTGTCTCTGGTTTCTATCCTGCTCCTGTCAACGTCTCCTGGACCAAGAACAACCAGAAGGTGACTGAAGGAACCAGCATCAACGTTCCCTATCCCAGTAAGGACAGCACCTTCACCCAGATCTCCAGACTGGACTTCATCCCTCAGCTGGGAGACGTCTACAGCTGCTCAGTGGAACATCCTGCTCTACAGAAACCAGCCACTACAATCTATGGTGAGGAACCTTCATCCATTTATAACTACAGGCAGAGAGAGAAAAAATTTATATATAAACTACTTTATATCCTCTCTGAAGCTGATTCCTCATCCAGCAGTAGGTAATTAACCGCGTACTGACACTTTGATAACATTACAGGAAAGGCTTCAGACTGCTGAGCTCTAGATCATTTCAATTATATTGAAATACATTTTTGGTTGGGTGGAAAAGCTAATAATAAATAAAGGCAACATACTAGCTGATATAAAAGCAGGAAGCAACGGCAATAAATTTTGATTCAATCCCCATTTTAGATCAAATTAATGTCTCAGACATGAAGTCAAACTGCAGAGCTGCAGGTCGGGTTGTAGTTTGTTTCAAGCAGAAGGAGTATCTAAATATAAATAGTACCTAAGCAATCTGAACAGTGAGTTTAATAAAACCTGTTCAGGTGATAGAGAGGAGGTTTGGTCATTTGGTAGGAAGATCATCAGTGCTTTATAGATGCAGCAGACTGACTGTGGGCCAGGAAGGTCAGTTCACCAGTAGAAAGTGATGGAGGCTCAGATGTTTCCATCCCATGAAGAATCACCACCATAAGCAGCTCCTAGATCTGTTACCATAATCACTGTCAGGTTAGAAGGTGGCCGATGGTTTATCATCAAACATTGAAAACAGGGCTTCAGTTATTAATAACTAGACAGACTTGATAAAGGTAGCAGATGGAACATCTTGAAGGTCAGCAGAGATCAGAATCTGTTATTAATTGATAATTAGTCAGCGATAACTCTGTAGCCTGACGTAGTCCGACTCAATTCTAGTCAGAATATGCTGCTGCTCCATAGAGCTGTGATTATGGGGCGTGTTTCGAACGAACCAGGAAAAAAAAATGCCTCTGCACTCAATTGGATAGACCTACAACCAATAAGAGCAACGGAGTGCGTGACGTATGTTAAGCCACGCATAGTTGTTGTCAACAAAAATCAAAGCGTGCAGTTGCACGCCTAGAATAAGAAGATGAGCCTTGATCGCGTTTCTCTGTTCCTCTTTTAAAATTAATTTGCTGTCGATATCTTCTAGAACAGACCTAATAGCAGAATCTACTCACCTCAACTCTCCAGCGGCAGCCATTGTTGTTGGTGATTTATAATACATTTTTGCCATCATTCATCTTTATATAAAAAATGACAGAACTGTTGGATCGTTTCCTTAAACCGTGTACAGATCAACAGTCAGAATGACCATTCCAGATTTTATCAATCAGAAGTGTCTTTATTAACCTTTAGTCCTAGGTATCCATCAGGTTCAGATATCTGGATGTTAGCCGCAGTGAGGCTGATTTTATGTTAAAACAGCCTGCCATAGTTGACAGCACTCCCCAGGTGATGGTAGTATAATAACTAATCAGATAAACTAAAGAATAACTGGATAACTTTATATTTCCATGTTATGTTTATAATATGATAAAGTCTTCTCTCATGTCTCTCCAGATGTGGAGCTCCATGGTCCTCAGCCCAGTGTTGGACCTGCTGTGTTCTGTGGAGTGGGTCTGACCATCGGACTCATCGGCGTCGCCGTGGGAACCTTCTTCCTGATCAAAGGGAACGAGTGCAGCTGATTATCTTCTGAAGCCTTCAGGATGCTTGTTTCTCTGTATTTCCCTGTAATTAAAGCTGCATAGAGAACAGTTCTATTGGGGGGGTGTTCTGTATCTGCTGTTATCATGCTTTATGGATAAACTTCCAATCACAATCTGGATTAGTCTAGTTCTGTCAATGAATGTTTATGTTTATATGATCAAACAACATGATGCATTATTATATTACTGTTGTTTTAATAAAAGATAATGTCAAATATGTTGCTCAGAGTTTTGATGAAGGGAATCAAGGTGGAAGAACTATTTTATCTCTAAACTTTGATATGTGTGTCTGTGATCAGACACACAGTGACCAGAGTTATGACGCATCCTGGGTCTGCACACAAAACAATATGGACTCAATTTAATCCAAAGGTGGAACCTGGGTTTTTGTTCATCAAATTTGAAAAAAACATCATTACTGGTGAACAAGCTAATTAATAAATGTTAGATTAATAGGATGGTGGAGGTGAGCTCAGCTGCTCCAGGGTTTAGGACCCATTTATGGAGGACTCAGTCCCCAACATGGCTGCTCCATCTGACCTCCAGTCATTGAACCTCTAGTGGATGTTTTCCTTTTCTCTCTGAGTCTATCTGCCTAGTTAAAAGTAAAATGGCAGTAATGCCTAAAAACTACATTTAAAACGCATGAGGGATGTATTTTTAAATATAGAGGGCTGAACTTAATTATCTGAAGTTGATATAAATGGGAAACCATGTACAATTAAAAATCTTTTTAGTGCAAAATAATATCCATGAAAAACTTTCTGTTAAAAACTAATAAAATATTTTGTAGGTTTGACAGATTAAAAGAACCAGTTTTACTGGTTTATTGGACCTTCAGTCCTGAATAATGACCACAGTCACCAGTTAGGATCTGGTTTACTGTTAAAGCAAAGAAAGTCACTCTGTGGCCATGAAGACATATTTCATTTCCCTTTATAACTTATTGCTTTAAAAACAAAGATCTTCAGTAGGTGCTTAACAATATTTTCAGTTACTGACTCTAACAACAGAGCAAAGATAACTTGCTGAGTTTGTCCTAAACTAAACTCACAGCCTAATGAAACTGGTTCATCACATTAAATCCTAACAAGTCTGACTTGTTTTTATTAATTAGTCTGTCAGTAGTTTTGAACCTCAATGCTTTAACTTTTGCATATTAATAACTGCATGAACTAACATCTCTACTCTCTGATTATTCTCCAAATTAGATATAAATTGTAACAGGTGTTGATAAAGTCTGCAGGGGGGTGAACAGAAGTATAGTTGAAATATAATTTAAACTAGGAAAAAAGGTTCACTGGGTCAATAATAAAACAGATCTTTGGAAAGTGTGGCTGAAATAATTATGGTAGTTTAAATATCATTTAAATTGCAAAACATCTAATTAAATAATGTGAAGGAATAGAACCTTCAACCTGTCTGCTCTTAGAATCAACCAGCAGGTCTGTTTGCTGCTTGATCATTTATTCAGAGCTTGGATAAAGCTGAATAAACATTATGTTGTTTTAGCCACTGTATTGTTTATAGCGAATGTTTTATTCTAACAGTTCAGTCGCTGATTAGCAGCCTTCTGCCCAGCAGTTCTACCTGGTAACAGATGACGCAGTGTGACGTTTCTTTCTTCCTCTGGTTTTTCCAGCAGCTCTCAGACAGATTGAGTCAAAGTGTTTCTGCTGAACCCAGAGGGAGTCATGGCTTCATCAATACTCTGCTTCTTCTTCCTCTTCTTCATCACTGCAGGTAGGATCAATACTTTATGATGCATCTAGACTTATTGAACATATTTATTAGTATTTATAAATACTTCACCCTGATAACAAGAGGAACATGATCTGACTACACTGACATCACTCCACTCCTGAGTCACATAAACTGACTTTAAACATGTTTCTGATCAATAAACTAATGATTTAATTAGAAATAAAACAGTTAATGTTCAATATGTAGAAATGTCTTTATGCAGAAATGAATTATTGATTAGCGATCAGAACTCTGATCAGTGCAGGAAACCATCAATCATCTCATTGAATTTAAACAGAATAAATCCTCTAAGGATCAATAACCTGATGATTGATCAGTTCTAATGTCTGGTTCTGGTTCTGGTTCTGACCCATCAGATGGATTTCTGGAGTACTCAGTGGACCGCTGTCTGTTTAACTCCACTGATCCAAACGACGTAGAGTTCATCAGAGCTTTTTACTTCAACAAAGTGGAGGATGTTGTGTTCAGCAGCAAAGTGGGAGAGTTTGTTGGATACACTGAGCCTGGTCTGAGCTATGCAAAGAACTGGAACAAGGATTCTGGATACATCGCTGGGCTGAGAGCCCAGAAGGAGGTATACTGCCTGAATCACATCGGCGTCGACTACCAGGCTGCTCTGACTAAATCCTGTAAGTGTTTGAGTTTAATCTTCCTCATTTTAAACATCACATCCAGTTTAACTTTAACCCTGCTGTTAAAATTAATACATTTTCTCTGACTTTGTAAAAATAGAAACCAGTTTCTGTTTGAGAGACAGCAAGCGCGATTTGTGGCACTGGCAGGTCGCTCTTGAACTTCCGGTGGCAGGTCGGACTGCCACGGCGTATTACTGGCAGCTGCCAGTAGTTGTGGCAGCTGCCCCTAGGCTGCCACAACTACTGGCAGCTGCCA
>NW_015152298.1:77077-79847 GCF_000732505.1 Cyprinodon variegatus
TGGCAGCTGCCAGTAGTTGTGGCAGCCTAGTGGCAGCTGCCACAACTACTGGCAGCTGCCAGTAATACGCCGTGGCAGTCCGACCTGCCACCGGAAGTTCAAGAGCGACCTGCCAGTGCCACAAATCGCGCTCGGCTCTGCTGTTCTGTTTTATATGAACAACAATATTTATCAGAGCAGAGAATAAACTCTGAGTTTATCTGGATATTTTCACAAGTTTTCACAATAATAACTATTATTTCATTTATTATCTTTTTAAGCACCTTCACTTTAAACAAGCTCTAATATGTTATTGAAATAAAATCTTGTCAATTTTTTACAACGTTTTGTAATAATTTCTGGTTTAGTTCTAAGAGTTAAACAACATTTTAGTTTAATTCAGTGATCTCTGTTTTTATCTGTTATTTATATCTGGCCTCCTGTACGTCCCTTCCTATTATGCTTTCCCTCTATGGAAGCCAATCGTTACCATATTTCAAATGAAAAAGCATTTCTGAAAAATGAGGAGCAATCATTTATCAGTTTAACTTTCTACAGCATAATAACTAGTGAAAACCTGAAATAACTCTGCTTCTATTTTATTTCTATAGACCCCTCCCTCTATGACATACAGAGTAAATATAGAGCTAGAATAATAGGATAACATAGAATAACCCTTTTAAAAGATACAATGGTAATCAAAATCACAATATTAACATTTGAATGGGAAATTCAGTAATTATATTGTATCTACTCACTAATAAGATCAATCATAACCTTTTAGTGATCACATTAATACATTTAAATGATGTAAATATATATAAAACATTTAGATGAAATATTAAAGGGGGATTCTAAGGATAAAAACTTCCTGTCCAGAATATATGTTTATCTTTTTAAGAATGTTAATTATTTGTTTTTAAAAGATATTAATTATATTTTCTTTGATCATTTGGACTCTTCTAGCCTGTTTTAAGGTTGAAGGATGGAGGAAGACTTGATCTCAGTTACCAGCATTAATCCAGATGAGACCAGGAGGTCTTCCTATTGGCTCAGAGGGTTTTCTCTTTCTCTGAACCAGCTGAATGGTTCTCCTCTTGGCCCCCTCTGTTCAGGGTGGTCTGTCTGTCGGGTAACTACATCTTCATCCTTTAGGGAGATGTCAGGTGAATCCTTTCTTTTTCACTCAAAGCCTAAATCTGACCATAGAAAGGCCTTATCCCCGGAGAAGAGGACTTGCTTGTGTGGGTTAATGCTAGCGTGACAAAATGTCCGTCTTTAGGGCGGACAGTCCAGATTTTCATTGCACTCTCCGGCATCTGGCGCTGCATCCAGCCGGACTTGTATCTGTCCTCCTTTATGAGGCACTAGGCTTGTAGAGCAGATTTTTATTTTTTTGCTGGGCTGCAGCACAATATCCAATCATCAAAAATGCATCACTATCTGATCTAACAGATGATTGGCTAAGAGTGGCGGCATGTCAGATAAAGATCTGCTGTCATTGGTTACAAAAGTAAACAAGGATCAGAATCACTGATGCTAAGTATTAAAGTTAGCGTCCTGTTAAAACCAGGACGCCGTTTAACCCAGAATGGACAAAAGAGCATGAATTNTTTTTTTTTTTAATACCTCAAAAACTTTTCAATGCAAAAAAACATTTCTTTGGAGCTGGTGGAAAGAGTAGTATAATGTTTACTTAATAAAGAATTCAACCCCCTTTATAACTGGAGGTTTAATACTAGAAAGCCTCAGTGATAAAGCGAGTAAAATGTAGAAAATCCCATTAGAACTGCTTTAATTTTATTCAGTTCTTTATTATAAAACACAATGTCGGAAATACATTGGATAATTATTCAAAGTTAATTTTTTTAAGTATCTCAATTAAGTAGAGAGCCATCATATAGATATATAATTACACCAACTGTTTTTATAACTGGTTTAATAACTGTTCCTGGTAATTATAATTTGCTACTTACATCTAATAAAAGAAAATGATTAAAATGACTCTTTTATTTTCATTTTAAAACAAATATGAAATGTATTCTTAATACTTGTCCAAACATTATTACTTACAAAAAGAGAATTCAATTTGGCAAACGGCCCTGTAAGAGCCAATTGGAGGCAAATTCCTTGATATTTGTAAAAAGGTTAAAAAATTGATACATTTTTGTTGTTGAAATTATCATTTAAATTGAAAAACCACTGAAACATTAAAAGCATAAAATATAGAAATGCAAATTTGTCATAGATATTTTTGGGCTCCCAACATGCTGTAATTCAAAACTTTTTTTTGTTTATGTACATAGTGTACAAATGACAGATGGGAAATAGTGGTGAAAGCAACACAGATTTTGGCCAAGTTTACTATGTTCATATTCTTTCCTTTTTTTGTTTCTTTTATTAAACATCATAAGCTGAAGAGTATTATCCGGTTTCAGTACTTTTCCAAAGTGGTACAGAAGAAACTAAAGGCTTTGGAATGCCACTACAGGCGCTGTTGGAACACAAATCTAATGTACTAATTATAACTGTACACCCTTTTGTTAATATGTCATTTTTGAAACCTTTTCAAAAAAATTATAGATAAAATTTAATAAAATCAAGCAGGATAGTCTCCCTCTTCTGCTTTATCATTTCACTAGATTCATCCATCACATCCAACAGATGTGATGGATGACCTAAGATTGATGGATGGATGTATATCTATCTATCTATCTATCTATCTATCTATCTATCTATCTATCTATCTATCTATCTATCTATCTATCTATCTATCTATCTATCTATCTAT
>NW_015152299.1:0-1332 GCF_000732505.1 Cyprinodon variegatus
CTTGCCTTGCCTTGCCTTGCCTTGCAAAAAAATAAAAAATAAAAACAAGAAAGAATTTAAAATAAAAAGTTTTCAAATGATTAAATATTGTACCAAATTTTATTATCAACAGACATAAAACCTGCAAACATTTAACAGCAATCGTTTCTCTTCTTTAGCTCGTTGCAGGATATCATCGCATTGTCTGATTTTACGCAACCATAGAAAAAAAATCCCAACATTTCCTTTATTTCTCCTTCAAACAAAAAGAAAAGAGGAAAATGTAACCATTTCTTTTCTTTTTTTTTTTTTACCCAAAAAAGCGCAGACATTTACAGACAAACAGAAATTCATTAATTCAGTGAAAGTTTCTAAAATGTTGCTTAAGATTTACATAAATTTTATATTCGATTACCTGGGAAAACACTAACTTTTCCATTTCTTTCTTTATCAGGAGTTGGCTTAATAAATTCAGTGGCACATTAAATAAGCGATTTGATCTAATTTCATCCTGAAAAAGAAAACGAGAAGCTTGAAATCGAACGTGTAGAAGTGCATGCATAGCGGTGAATCCACAACACGACTAAAAACCATCTAAAAAATCCAGGCAAACAGGCACAAATAGAAAAAAAATAAAATAGTAGACGACATTTAAAGATTTCTGGAACCTAAAAAAAAAAATATTTGGTCCAAAACTTTAAAATGTGGAACAAAAGGTATAAAATCTACGGATGGACTTCCAGGCTAGTTGTAGTTTTCAGGGAGCCTCGATCTCACTCCTCCTCGGAGGATTTCTCTGTGTTTTCTGGTTTGTCTTCAGTCTGATCACCTTCTGCACAGAAAAAAACCCAAAACCTGTCAGTTAGTTTATCAACCATCAGCAGAACCGGTGATGAACGGTGTGAAAACCGACCTGCTGGGTCTTTGGTGGGTCCAGGTGACTCCTTGGCTTCACCATCCGACCTCTGCAGAGCGATTCTCACCAATCTGGTCACTTCTGCATATTTAGCTTCTTGAACTGCATCCTTTTCGTCTGAAATGCTGCTCGGCACGTCTGAAACAAAACATCAGGTCAAACAGGAAGATCACCGTAAATCCTCTAATATAGGCCGGGGCCTTTATTTCACTCAGGTGCATCTTGGTCCAGGCCATTATTGGAAGGAGGCCAGAATTAGAAGCAGGCCTCTATTTCCATTTGATCAACTCAGACGACCAGAGGAATGAATAAAAACCAGATTGTTTCTCTTTGAACCGATAAAATACTAGGTTCATTTATTATAAAAAGTACAGTTAACGATATATAGAACATTATTCAAACATCTTCCCGCAGCTGCCATTTTTCTGCACGGCAAT
>NW_015152299.1:2352-3554 GCF_000732505.1 Cyprinodon variegatus
GAGTATTTCTTCACTGAAAGAAGAGCAAAACACTGCTCTGGAGGCTTTTCTCAGAGGACTCGCTTCAGGCTCTGGTTTCCTTTTTTTTGTAAAAGTAAAGCTCAGCAAATTTTAACAATCAGTAAAAATAATAATTGCTGTAAGCGGTGAAACATTTTAACAACCAAAGTCATGTTTGAAGTCATTTCTGATTGAGTCGTCGTACCTTTCCATGTTTTAAGATCTTGGTTCTTCCTTTTCCTGGCCGATGTCTTGGTTGTGCTTTTTCTTCGGTTGTCTGAGCGATTCACCACAGCTTCGTCATCGGAGCTGTCGTCATCATCGCAGATTTCTGGAGGGAGAAAGCGACAGCAGCTGACGTGTCAGGAAGCGGTTCAGGTCACAGAGCCGTTAGTCAGCGACCGTTTTTAAACAACCTTGGGACTTTTTCCGTGGTCTGCCTCGCGGCCTCTTGCTCTTCTTCGTGGGTTTCTTAGCCGTTTGCTTCTTCTTGGAGACAAGGTTCTTCAGAGGAACATCGTCTTCGTCCGAGCCGCTGCCTGAAGACGAAGCGTCTAAAAAAGCAGATGAATTAGTGCCTGAAATGCTCGTGAGTACGGAGTGAACTCTAACCCAAAAATCCCACATCCTCCGTAACCGCCCCGCTCTGTTCCAGACGCCTCCGCAAAGCAAAGCCTACAGCCTCCGACTCCACTCCGATTTCCTCGGAGCTCGAGGAGAGCATGCGCGATTTTATTACCGTAATTATCGGACTATAAGCTGCGACTTTTTCCCCATTTTTCGACCTTGCTTATTATATAACAATGCGGCTTCTCTATGGACTTTTACAGCTAACGGCCACTAGCGTAATACCTAAATCTATGGATTTTATCATCCACCACATTGACGTCAGATTTCCTTCAACACACAAGTACGGTAGCCGAGAGCGCGGGAATGCGGAGGTCCTCCGGAAGCAGACTTTTCTACCGTGAGTGGTACGAGACAGAACGACAGCGAGAAAGACGGACATTAAACATAAAAAACCTGCGGCATAATATTCAGGTGCGGCTAATAGTCCGAAAATTACAGTATTATTAAACTTGCAGAAGCAAAACATAAGGAAATGAACACTTAATGTAATATGACAAATTGAAAAAATCCCCATCAGTATTCAGCATAAATGCAGTTTGTGGCCAAATATTTTCTTTTTGTTGTGGATTTTT
>NW_015152299.1:5624-9207 GCF_000732505.1 Cyprinodon variegatus
GGCGTCCCGATCCGATACGTGGATCGGATCGGGACAAGCCTACACAATATATCGCCAAAACGATTATTTCCCACACCCCCTTGCTTCCTTCACGCCCCTCTCAAACCACCTCCTGTCTTCTTTGTCTAAAACGTGAACATTCTGGTCCTCCAAAGAATGTCCTTTGTCCCTAAGGTGTAGATGTAGCGCAGTCTTGTCCAGAGGAGGGCGCTCTTCTGTGTTGGGCCATGCGTCTGTGGAGAGGTTGTTTGATTTCTCCAATCTAAAAGATCAGAGCATTCCTCACTGCACTGACCAGCATATACCACTCCGCTCAGATTAGGCCTGAGGGTTTTTGTCTTTACGATGCACTAGTCTCTGTTTAAGGGTCTTGTTTAGTTTGAAATGTTCTGCTTCTTGGTATGTTAAAGTACCAATAGTTTGCATCCCATCTCCTAAATAAACTTAGTTTTTGGGAATATATAAGAATTATGCTCTAATTTAAGTTCCCGAGCTGTCGTTGCCATATTTTAGTTTGACAAACCAGATCTTTTCTCCGTTCTTTTTCCCGTTTGGTGCGATTGCGGATCTTGATCTGGCCCGACAGGCTGTTGGATCGATGCATCGATACAAAACGATTATTATTTACACCCCTAGTTCCCACGCACCTCGCTCTGCTAGCTGGTCCATCTTCACAAGTCGTTTTCCAATATGGCGGTCACACAAACAAAACAAGTGAGTATAAATCAGCCTTTAGTGTACGGTGATGTCTGGAAGAGCAACGGTGGAAGTGGAACAGCTCTCTTTCATTAACATAAGCGTGCAAGCGCTCCGCACAACGTAGTTGAGCGGATCGGATCGCTGACGGAGTACGTGGAATCTGGGGGTTACAGTCTGATTACCTTTGAGTGACTTTTGTTTTCCAGCTTTCATCCTAGGTGAACCGTTCGTCGTCTTCTTCATCACGACCAGCTGGTCGTCGTCAGAGCTGTGCTCGCTGGAAGTCTCTGCATAATTAACTGGAGAAAAAGCAGCTTTAGTTTGTTTAAATTAGGGAGAAAAAAAAACATTTAAAGAGACGTTCAAAGTTTCCTGCTCACCGCTCTTCCTGGCCGCATTCCTCGGGGATTTAAGCACCTCGCTGGTTTTATACCTCACGACGGCTTTTCTCTTCCTCTTTGAGGGAAGTTTTTCAGCTATCTTGTTTAAAGGCTCGTCGTCATCGTCGGAGCTGTCATCCTTGTCCGACGGCTCTGCAGGGAAAAAGGAGGTATATAAAAGCTTTTACTGCCTAGAAAAACCATCAGAACCTGCAGAAGAAGAAGACAGGAAGCCATCTCACCTTTCTTCTTCCTAACAGCAGGTTTCTTCTTCTTCTCTGGGGTTTGCTTCTTCCTCGGTGACCTGGAAGGTTTGGCGGTTTTCACCAGAGGCTCGTTGTCAGAGTCTTCACCTGTGTTGGAACCTTAGGCAAAAACAGAAGAATATTCAAACGGGCCTCAGGAAGCTCAGCTATGACATCAGAACCATGTGTGGTGAAGGAAACCTGATTGTCTTTCCACTGAGCCGTCAGATTGAGAAGTCGACGCCTTTTTGTTTTTTGCTGCAGGTTTTTTCTTCTTTATCAGCGGTTCGTCATCGGAGGATTCAACTGTGAGAGAATTAGTTCAACAAGAAAATCACTAAACAGACAGAACCCTTTATGAAATAAAGTAAAAATAAAAGAACCGTGCACAAAAAATGGGAGTACGCTGTTGTCCAAAAAAAAACCCTCCTCCCAAGTACAGAGTGATAGAGGAATTATCATCCGTGTTACATCTGCACACTAAAGTATTTAGAGTTAAACGTTGGAGCGGGTGGCGTTCTAACTTCCTCACAATATGCAAACTAGCCAGTCAGAGGTTGATCTGATCCACCTGCCGTCGCTTCATTGGGTAGAAACCAAACAAACGCTGATAATTGGCCGAAGCTCCGCCCCATTCTGTGACTGTTACTGATTCTCCTCATTATTCTGCAATCTGCTGATTCTAATGTCCAAAGAATCCTACCTGGACCTAAAGATATCTCTGCTTCAATACATAAAGGAGGAGGTTCTAACAGACGCTGCAGGAGGTTCTACCAGACGCTGCAGGAGGTTCTACCAGACGCTGCAGGAGGTTCTACCAGACGCTGCAGGAGGTTCTACCAGACGCTGCAGGAGGTTCTACCAGACGCTGCAGGAGGTTTGATCAGCTGCTATCTCATATTTATGGAGATCCGATCATCTCCTTTATGTCGGAAGCATAAAACTTTTTTTGTACTTTATTTTTACCACGACTTCAGTAGTAGAACTAAGACAGACTTTAGGAAGAAGAGAGAAATCATCTCACCTTTCTTCTTCCTACCAGCAGGTTTCTTCTTCCTCCCTGGGGTTTTCTTCTTCCTCGGTGACCTGGAGGAAGGTTTGGAGGTTTTCGCTGCAGGCTTGTAGTCCGAGTCGTCACCCGTGTTCGAATCTGAGGAGACAAAAAAACAGAAGAATATTCAAACCAGCCTAAGTAAATGTGCAATAACATCAGGTCCATGTGTGGTGAAGGAACACCTGAGGTTCTGTCTGCTGATTCGTCAGATGGGGGCGGAGTCGACACCTTTTTGTCTTTTGCTGCAGGTTTTTTCTTCTTCATCAGTGGTTCGTCATCAGAGTCGTCATCTGAAGCTACCAGAAAAGATTAAATCGTTAAAGACTGATCGCCAGAGACCAGTGGCGGCGGCTGCTCTCTGAAACAGGGGAGGCTACAAGGTCAAATCCAAACGTCACGTTATGCTGAAACACATAAAACATCACTACCATGGCTGAATACAGCTGCTGTGAAGCGATCTGAATTAATAACTTCCCTGGAGCTCGAGAAGAGCATGCAAGATATTATTTTTATTATTAAACTAAAACTAAAATATTTTTGTTGTGGATTTTTGTAACGGGGATAACTAGGATCATACAGGGTTTGTATGAACTATGTTCTCTACCTCCAAAATCAGCATCTCTTCATCCATTCTATAAGATGTTTGTTTTGAAGTTTTGAGAGGGGCTCTTGGAAACTGTTGTGACAGTATTTAATTAATTAATAAACTTCTCGGTAAAAAATAAATATTTTGATGGAGATGAGAAATCTGCTTCCTGGTCTGTTGAAGTATCAATAGTTTGCATTCAATAATCTAATTAAACTGACTTAGTTTTTGGGAATATGTAAGAATTATGCTCTAATGTTTATTTACCGATCTGTTACCATATTTCAATTTGACAAACTGGATCTTCTCCACGTTCTTTTTCCTGTTTGGTGCGATTTGAATTGCGGATCTTGACCTGGCCGAACCGGAGCGGAGCAAAAAGTAGCTTGAATCGGTATTTTGATGGAGTAGACGTACGTGGACGGTGACGTGCGGAGGAGTAGCGGTGGATGTGGAAGCGCTCTCATTGATTAACATGACAGACTAGTATTGTAACATAACTGTCGGGTTCATAAAATGTAGGTTTTTGCTTAAGAAGAACTGAAATACACAATTATGGATACAATTCCTGCAGGAAGGAGAGACAGTTGAACCCCAGACTCAAACACTGTCTCCCACT
>NW_015152299.1:12631-17890 GCF_000732505.1 Cyprinodon variegatus
AACGGAGAGTCTCCAGACTGATCTGCGAGTGAAACCTTGAAAGCTCGCGAGATCAGGATGGTCTCACGAGGCTAGCAGAGCGTAGCGCTGACGGAGGATGTGGAATCCGGAGGTAAGAGGTTCAGCCATAGTGGAAGTGACATATTCCAAAAAGGGCTCTACTTACCAGCTGTTCACTTCAATAGGCGGAGGCTTAAACCTCCCAAGTGTTGAAGATTAATTTCTTTTTATTTTATTTTCTGTTTTAAATAACATCCATTAATGCATATAGCTGCAGAAGGAGACGAGAGAAAGAGCATCTCACCTTTCTTCTTCCTCCCAGCAGGTTTCTTCTTCCTCTCTGGGGTTTGCTTCTTCCTCGGTGAAGGTTTGGAGGTTTTCACCAGAGGCTCGTTGTCAGAATCATCACCTGTGTTTGGATCTGAGGAGACAGATGAGATACCAGAACATTCAAACCCAGATCAGGAAGCTCAGCCGTGACATGGAGTCCATGTGTGATGAAGGAACACCTGAGTTTCCGTTTTCTGAGGCGTCCGATTTGGGAGGAGTTGATTCTTTTTGGTTCTTTGCTGAAGTGGGAGGTTTTTTCTTCTCTACTGGCGGCTCTTCATCTGAGGAGTCATCTGAAGCTGCGAAGAAAACAAAAATCAGCACCAGGGTGGGGGAGGGCGGATGCTTTGGGCTCGGTCAGCAGCCTCCGGGAACCTGGAGGAAACATCCTACCTTCCTTCTTCCTTCCAGCAGGTTTCTTCTTCCTCCCGGGGCTTTTCTTCTTCCTCGGTGACCTGGAAGAAGGCTTGGAGCTTTTCACCAGAGGCTCGTCGTCAGAATCATTGCCTGTGTTTGGATCTGAGGAGACGAAAAGCAGAACATTAAAACCGGCCTCAGGAAGCTGAGCTTTAACATCAGGTCCATGTGTGGCGAAGGAACACCTGAGTGGCGTTCCACCGAGCCGTCAGATGGGGGAGGAGTCGACGCCTTTTTATTCGATCCTGCAGGTTTTTTCTTCTTCTTCATCTGCGGCTTCTCGTCAGAGGAGTCGCCAGAAACTGCAAGAAAAGATCGGAGGTTAAAAACGTAAAGGTCTGGAATGGGTTCTAATAAACACGGAAATGTTTGTCCTCACCACCTCCACTCTTCTTAGAACCAGTGTTGGAGCCTTCAGAGTTAGCAAACGACTTCTTCTGGTCTTCCTGTGGCCTCATGAGGAGCTTTGACAGCGGGACGAACTCCTCGTCGTCGGAGCCAGAGCTTTCTTTCTCTGATTGGTTACAGAAAGCACAATATTACTGCTTGTTGGTACCAGAACAGCTCAATAACAGAAAACATATAAAAATTGCTTTGTCTTAACCTCTTAACATCCGCCTCATTTTGGGTAATCCTCGCCTATTTTGCATACCCAAATGGAAAAACAAATAACTTAGGAACTGTAAGTCCAAATTACATCTGCAATACATTATTTAAAAGCAAGCACCCTCTAGTTTTCTAATATATGAATTAAAATCGGGTGACTAGAACATAGACCACCCTGCATCAGTTCAAACATGACTCAAAGTTGTTTTTTATTCTCTGAAATAATAGGTGTTTTTGAACAGCAGTAATAAAGACATTCTTGAGAACAGGCAGGTTTCATTGTTTTATATTTGTTCTACATCATGTCAACCATAAATGCAGAAAATTTCAGACCTCTAGCTATAACAGTTCCAGAGCTGTAGGGTATGAAACTTTCAGTGTATTCTCATCATCCGTATGAAATCGTACGAAAAGTTATGCACAGTATTTCGTACGTTTTTTACGTTTTTTTCATCATATTTTTCCGTCTTGCCTCGAGACAAGATATCCTTGCGCATGCGCATCTTACGCACCATTCAATAACGTAGAATTTAACATACAATTAACCCTAACTCTAAGATACAAAACAGCAAGCAACCTAGTTAGAGACATCATGAAGTAATTATTGTCCGTCCGCGGATCTGCTTTTTTCATCTGTCTGCCTGCGCACTGATGTGTTTTTTCGAGGAAAAACGTCAAAAACGTACGAAATACTGTGCATAACTTTTCGTACGATTTCATAGGAACTGATAATGAGAATATGTTGAAACTTTTGGTGTCAGCTTGGAGCTGCAATGGCTCCACCTGCTGGTAGAAATTTGACCATTGGAATATTATGCGTTCTGAATTGCTGCGACACGGCAAGATTTAAGAGGTAAAAAGTTAAATTCGTGTTTTAGAGACTTCTTTAATCCAGGCACAGAAATAGTGTCTTTTTTCCCCAATATTTTAATTTTAATTTACTTACATCCAGTTCATATTAATGCTAATTATAATACTATAGTCAGGGCGAGTGTTTAATACAATACAGGCTGTTTAAAAGGACATAATGAAGCATACGGAGACAGTGGGAAGAAAGAACATAAATCAAACTCTTAGGAACCATAAATATAAGTATAAATAATAAATGGGGCTGCTCAATGGCACAGTGGGTAAGCACAGCAAGAAGATCCGGGTTCGATTCCCGGTCCGGCTCTTTCTGCATGGAGTTTGCATGTTCTCCCTGTGGGTTCTCTCCGGGTACTCCACCTTCCTCCCAAAGACCAAAAACATGACTGACACTCACACTGTACGACTAACCGCAGGGTTTAGTCATACAGTCTGAGCTCACAGTTCACGATGTATGTTCGGCCCAACTCTCTGATGCAATCTACCTGCTCACACTGTACGTCTAAAAACCAGGCGGAACTCAGCTCCGCAGTGAGATGGCGCTACTCGGACTCGTCTATCCTGAAGCCAAACGAGTCCGATTAGCAATATGAAGCTCACTGGAGTGAAACGCGCTGTCTTGGTAATTTTGGCAATTTTTTGCTGAAAGCCCTAAAAGTAAAAGGCGACGACGTATTTGGACAAAGACGTGGCTGAGCAAACATGGCTACTATGGTCTGTCAGTTTGACAGAAAGAACTCCATTTCACTCATTGCACCCCCGCCATGCTGCTGTGTTTTCATCTGAGAGGAAGAAGAAGAATCCTCGTTTCCACCCAGAGCGATTTTCCTAGCCTGGGTGCCATCCCAAACTTAGTCCCGCCCACAACGTTTGAGGTCGGGAAGTTCGGTCTGGCATTGCTCCATAGTAGCGCGAGTATGCTAGCACAATATCTGGCGGGCCAATCAAATTGTAGCAGACGCTGAATGCGCACTTTCATCTGGTTTGGTCTGCCGCGGCTTCCGTAGCGTCGTGAACGCGCTTTCAGGAAATCCTATACACTACTGTTTATGCTCTAAAAACATTCTAAATGACTTCGTTTCGAGTAAATTATGGACGCTACCCACTCAGGACACTTGGAATACATTGGAAGAGCAGTATGGAGGAATATTGACACGTTTTTTGTGGACTTTTATGGACCTTTCTGTCTCGGGCGCCATAGACCTCCATTATTTGAATGTCAGCAGACAGCAAGAAGCCTCCCAGATCTCCAGATGCATTTGAGATATCAAAAAAGTACTCCAGAGTGTTGTTCAGCATGGGGGTGAGTAGAAAATGAAGGCTAATCATGTTTTGGGTGTACTATTCCTTTAAGCTCAGCAGACCGTCTCTCTAACCAGCAGTCTACAGACTGACCAACTTCATCTATCTCCACTCCTGTTCATGCATATCTATCAAAATTTAGCGCTATGTTTCCCGCCGAGGTCTGAGCGCCAAACACAAAGTGATTGTATCAATAAATTTCTTCTAATTGTCTTTTTTCTTCGTGTGAGTTTTTCAGATTGAATGTATTTAGGTTTAAGTTCCAGTATCAGCATTAATGCCTCTAAGGTCATGTTGCACCAAAAAAATGTGTTTCTTTCCCTCTGAGTGTTTTTCATGAATTTCTTATAGAAGAACTTTTGTTATTTTTCGGGCAAGTTGGTGTTTCTTATTATTACATTGAAATCAATCTTTGCCATTAAAAATATCCATAGTTTTTGAATGCTCCAAAGGTAATAAGGTCTAATCCTGGATTCCAATAACACTGGAAATGTTGATTTTCAAAGCATTTCACTGAGTAGGAATAAGGTTTTGTGTTTTAAAGTGGATTTTTTTGAGGAGATATGTTAATTAAATGAGTTGTAGAGAAAAACTTTCTTATCCTGGAAACAGTCTGATCAATCAATGGGATGAAGGACAAAGAGTTTAACAGGATTAGAGGCAGAAAAGGCTAAAAAACAGACAGAATCACCCAAAAACAAAATACTGACTGTAAAAAATGCATAACATTAAGAAAGTAAGGTTAAAATACATGCAAAAACAGTTTATTTTTCATTTTTTTACAAAACTGCATATTGATTTTGATTTTAAAAGTCAGAGTAAACAGTTTTAGCAGCGAGGTGACAGATGTAATGGATGAATGTGGTGAATCCGTGCAGGATTGTGTGAACAAAGCCAGAGGCCTGTGTGTGCAGCAGAGCTGCTGGCAGCAGTGATGTGTTGGAGCGGCTACCTGCAGATCGGTGCGCCACCATGCTGCTAGCAGCGCTGCACTCCATCCTCACGGTCCGCCTCACTTCATCACGGCGAACTGCGCCGCTTTTCTTAAATCCCAGCCTCGCCGCGGAGCTCCGCCGATACACAGGCGCTGCTCGGGTCTCCCGAAGCCCCAGAAAAACGCTCCAAACCGCACAGTTAACGGCACGTTACAGGCTGCTTTGTTTCCTTCCGGTTAGCTCTAAAAAGGAAAAGGCGGGCGGCGGGTGTTGATGACGCAGGACGTTCGAACGTGGTTGCTAGGGAACAGAGTCTAATTGAAAACCGCTACAGTCTAAAGATGCGAGATTAAATGATATTTTAATGCACCTTGGATGAGATTTTGGTTGAAAATTGGTAGATTTTTTTTGGTTGAAATATAAAAAACTGAAAATTCAGGATCAAAAAGATTAGAAAGACTTTTTTAATTTTTTTTAGATTTTAAGGCACTAGTTGCTCGTTTTTATGGACAGTAGGCTGACCCTGATAGAGGGGGAGAGACATGTGGCAAAGGACCAAAGGTCAGATTCAAACCCGGGTCCTAAGGCCTCCATATATGGGTCATGTGGGCCAACCACTGCGCCACCGAAGCACGCCCAGAAAATAAAGTTTAACTGACAACCTCACTGGTCAAACGCGCATGTACTTTCTACGGTGGATAAAAAGAGCCCACCTGCCCCGCCACCTTTTCCAGAAGCACCATAGAGAGCGTTCTGAGCAGCTGTCTCACTGTGTGGTGTGGAGGCTGCAGCGCCTCAGACT
>NW_015152299.1:18962-21114 GCF_000732505.1 Cyprinodon variegatus
GATTTGCATGATTTTTTTTTCTCATCAATTTATGTGTTTCTCCCCATAAATCTATTTTTTTCTTCTAAATTTTCTTAGAATCTCTTAAATGTGCCAGCTTTTTCTTGTAAATTTACGTTTTTACTCTTGTAAATGTTCTACTTGTTTCCTTCTAAATTTGCATCTCAATAATCTTAAACAAATTGTGTGTTTTTGACTCTAAGATTTTTGTGTTTATTCTAGTTAATTTGCCCCTTTAAATTTAAATTCTTTTTTTTATTTCATGTTTAAAATGCCCTGATATGCTGTTGTACATGGGGCCTCCTCTCCCTACAGGTATTTGCAGGTGACCTAAAACACATCCACCAATCATCCTCCATCTTCCTAAGTCCCTCTTGACAACGATCTACTGAAAACAATTATTTTGTTGGCTCTCTGTTAATACATTTACAAAACATTGCAATCTATGTCAACACACCAACATTAGAAATATGAAAATAATCTAAATGTTGCACCATCATTGGTTATATTTTCTTCAAACGTCTTCAAACTTGGAAATAAAGTTATTTATTTATTTCCTAAATTGAAATAGTCATTAAATTTAAGAAAAGAAAAAATGCAACCTGAAAGTTTTCCGGTTTTTCCTAAAGGAGGATGAATTAAATTCCTGGGAGATGTGGTGTAGATTAATGACCGAGGATGTTCTGAAAATCAGCCAAACAAAGACAGAGCAAAGCAGTTGTCCCTGATTTATCGTCACTCACCAAGAAAACGGCAGGATGTTAAAGAACTGAAACGCTTGAAGCATTGAAGCACCAGGAGGACTGATGTCTGTGGCAGTTTGTAGCTCGGTTTATTAAACAGACAAGACGAACACTCGAGCATCAGACACGGATAAGAAGTCACATGAATCCTCATTAGTCACAAACAATCAAGACAAACCGAAGAGGCTCTGAATCAAAATCTCAGGAACTTCACTTCTCAGGAGACAATATGTGAAAGATTTCTTTCCTTCTTTTTTTCTACGCTCGCGTGATGAAACCTCCGAGCTTTTAGTGTAGCCGTTTGTTTACCTGATAAGATCCCTGAGGAAGAAACAGAAGAGTCTGTTGAGCTCTAAACGACGAAGGTCCGCTCCATCCGAGCAATCGCCGTTTTTACTGTTTTAAATGAAAAGTGCTGTGGAAGAATCACTCTGACTAAATCTAGCAGTTCATCGTGGATCCTAGAAAAACACCAACTAGACAAACAACACATCAAAAATCATTACGAGAGGGAAACTTTGGAAAAAACGAGCGTTGCTGAAGAGATTTTTCACGATCACATCATTTTCTCCAAATTAGACCTAATCTATTCAGTCATGATGAGTTTACCAACATTTCATGCAGCTCTAATCTGTTGCTTTAGTTGAAATTATGATTCTAATCTCCAGAACAGTGATTCTATGCAGAGCCGCCGTCCGCTTCTAGGTTATAAATAAAAGGCGTTCCTCTGGGTAGTCCATGAGAGCCTGATGCAACCATCAGCAGGAAACGCCCTGTTGGTCTGTTGGACGCAGGGGGAGCATTTTCAGAGAACGCCGGGGCGGATCCGTCACACGGCGGCCATCTTGCTGGCCTCTCTGACGCCACTGAGGTAGGCTCCGGTCACAGTCTGAGGGAAGTGTCGGTTTGTGGCCTGGAGAGGCGACAGGCAAAACTTAACGTTAAAAAAAACCGATGAGAGTGAAAATAAATCAGTGGAGACGCAGCGTTACCTCGCCGGCGAAGAAAACCTTTCCCTGCAAGTCTTCCGCCAGGACGTCGTAGGCCTCTCCGCTGCCCCCCGTCTTCACAAAGCTGTAGGACATCTGGGACCACTCGTCTTTGCTCCAACGTGTCACGAAATAACTCAGAGGATCCGGAACATCCTGTTGAAAAACAAACGACAAACTTCAGGAACATCCAGAAGCTCCAAGGCAAAGCAAGTCCATAACTGATCCTCATCAGAGACGACATCCCTGTGAAAGTGTAGAAGCAGTTTTATTGTCTTATATCAGATCAGAATCAGAAATCAGAATCAGAATATATCCTTAAACATGGCCCTATACTTACTTAGCAACAAAACGGTACATGTTGAAGTTTAAGCAGAGGCGTGCACAGACATTTTGGGGGGCAGGTGCTCAGGAGGGGGG
>NW_015152299.1:22070-36721 GCF_000732505.1 Cyprinodon variegatus
ATCGGCCAAAATCCCGATATCGTGCATCACTAATTAGAAACAATGCGTCACTCTACCCACAGTTCTTGAAGTTTACTGGATAAACAACACAAAAAAGCAAAAAAATACGTCCTAAAAATAAATTTCTAGCTAATCCTGAAGCTTATTTTAGATGGTTATACATCCTTCCTGGAAGTGTGGTAATATGGCGTATACCGTCCCAACACAGACAGAGTGGAGCAACGTTCCTCTACAGACAGTAGAAATACCGAAGGTGAGTACCTGCTCTTTAAAAAGTTCCCGCAGGACCTTCACGCACTCATCGACCACATCCTTCTCCTCCATGTCGCCAACGGCAGATACGGCATCGCCGGAAATGATAGACATCAGCACAGCCTGTTTCCCCTGTTAATTAAAACATTAAGAAGTTTTACATTAGAAATCTTTGCAGCTTTTAGTCGTTTAATCCTTCAGGAAAGAAAACAAAACAAGAAAACAAATCTTACATCAGATTAATTCTACCCTATATAGAGAATATCAGTTATTCCTTTTAGTTTGGTCAGCAGGTGGCGCTGTGATGCAAAAATCAACCTTTAACCTGATAAGTGCATGTTTGTGTAATTTACTAAAGTTTGCAAAGTTTTCCATCCAGAGGACCAAGGTGATGATGCAGGTATTTTTGTATGAAATGGGTCCAAATTCTGTTATCTGCATTTTACCGCTACTTGGTAAAATATAAGAATGCCAATCGTTTTAGGAAGGAGTTTTAGGAAAGATGTGAAAATCGGGGAAGAAAAGAAGTGAAGAAGCCGTTTGTTTTACTCGATGCTGCAGAGATTCCCAAACATTGCTGATCCTCATAATTTCATTATATAATAAATAATTCTATAAATGGCCTTTAATGATCAATTTAAATGAAACGGTTAATTTTTATAATCAATTGGTATATTTAATGTTTCAGTTAGCCGTTGGATAATTAAATAAATGCACTGAAAAAACGATCTAGAAATAAGTAAAAAATGTCTTAAATTAAGTATATTTACCTTAATTTGAGCAGGTAAATGAGATAGTTTGCCAATGGAATGAGTATTTTTGCTCTTAAAATAAGATAATTACCGTAGATAAAATGCACTTGAAATAACACAATGCCATGTTTTTCTAATTTTAAGCGTAAATTGTCTCGTTCTATTGGCAAAATGTCTCTTTTAATTTCTCAATCCAAGAATAAATGCACTTATTTTAAGAAAAAAATTGCTTATCTAGATTTTGATTTTTTCCAATGTGTAAAAACTACTCATTTTATGGGATGATAACATTCATTTGTGTTTGGTTGTTTTTTTTATGCTTTCTTTTTTTAAAATCTGGGATCACATCAAAATGATTCTGAAAACCGTCTAACGACCGCCCACTTAGTGTCTCACGGCCAGCTGGGGGTCCTGACCCCCACTTTGAGAACCCCTCCCCTTCAGGAAGACTCGTTTCACTGAGAAACTCAGTTTGTTGCAACAACAGGATAAAAACAAGCTCATCCAAGATAGCAATTAAAAATATCAGCTTTAAAAATTTTATATCTGACTGAAGAAAACAAGTTTTGATGGATAACGAAACATGAGAGGCTACTTCACAGACTTTATATTATTTTTATGTGGGTTATTAAAGACAAACAGCCATCGGAAATGTAATTATTATTACAGTAGGTGGCAAAATTTGACTGTAAAGAAAAAAAAAAAACAATAATTATGGAGCCGGTAAAAAAAAAAACGGCCATGCAGCGAGGGCGGTTTGGATCAGGTGGGAAATGTTTAAATAAAACCTGAAGGAAGCAACACTGACAACAAAACAAAGAGCATTGCATTGACTCAGTCTGCCTGTTTTTCCATCAGGAAGCAGAATAAATTGTTCATTAATCAGCTGGTTGGGGTTAACTGTATAAAGGGCAGAGAGGCGCTGGAGCCAACCTGTGGATCGAGGTCGTAGAAGACGCTGAACATTCCTCTTTTCTCAGAAGATGGCGGAATGTGACCAAAGTAATCGGCACCTTGGATCTTGGAGTCCCAGAATCGGTTTGGAAACTGGAGAGCAATCTGCAGGAGATAAAGACCGAATTCAGCATCAAATCTTTGCCATTTTATTAAAACTAAATCTAAACAGTCAAATAAAACTATTTCAAAATGGACCTTCCATGTAGGGATTAATGATGTCTTTTTTATTTTCCCCAGTGTGACGAAGATGCAGCAAACCAGTGGAACTAGCAAGTCTTTCCTCCACCACTAGTTCGCTGTTACACCCGCTGCCAAATTCCAGCGAGCCTGCACTGATGCAGAATCGCTATTTAAGGGCTGAGGGGTCAGGTCACCCACCTGAGTGAAGTTGGCCCCCCCACCTTCTTCAAATCAGACAAAATTAGTGTGAAACGTTTGTGCAGCAAAAATTTTCGTTTGTGCCGCTATCGTTTTAAAGATATAAAGAACTATTTCTAGAGGTCATCAAAGGTCAACCAGCCCCCCCACCTTCTTCAAATCAGACAAAATGAGTGTCAATTAACTCAATTAACCCCCCCCACCGAAACAGGGCTTCTGGTGGGAGCCGGTCCTCTCTAGAATACCTTTTCTATGATTCCTGCTCCCAGACTGTGGATTGCCTTCAGCTTCCTGTCTGGAAGTGGTGGGTTAAAGCGAATCCTGTTCTTCTGAAGCAGAGTCAGCGGCACCGTGACGAGGACCTGGAGGAGGACGGGTGACAATAACCACGTTACCTGATGACTCATCACACCACAGAGACGATCCCAGGTCACAGCAGGACGTTTACCTTCTGAGCCGTCCACTGGGAACCGTTAGAGGAGGTAACTTTTACAGCTTCACCTGAGTAATCTATGGCATTAACCTGGAATAAAAACAAGTATTTAAACACCAGAATAACACTTTACTAAAACACAACATGACAGAGAAGTTTTACAGTATTTTACATGTGGCGACATGCAAATAATTTAACCGTTTAAAATGGAAAACTGCCAGAAACCCGCGTGTAGCGCGAGCTTATGTGGCTTTTATGCGCTCTAATGCATCTTTGTATTGATAAATTTAAATCAACCGTCAGATTTATCTTCCAGGTTAGTCTGAGATTTTACTCAACAGGAAACTGGCTTCCTTTAAGTGCTTTAACTCAACGAATGCGACTCCTTGGGGAAGGCAAAGTGAGGTTAATTAGCCATTAACCAGGTTTCTGTGATCCTCTTATTTTAGTAGGAAACAGAATCACACACTGCCAGGAAACCTTCAGAAGTTAAAGTGACACAAAATCAACTCCTTAAAATTAGAGAACCCTAATCTGACACATTTTTTGGATTTAAAACCAATCTACCAATCTGTTTCCTGATTCATTTAAATAAAATCTTGCCTCTTCAGACTTAAATGAGAAGTTATGTCTAAAAAGCAATTTTTATTACAAAAAACAACAACAAAAAACTGGCTCCTAATAGTTTTTTAAATGGAAGATCTTGACTTTTTGTGGAAAACCTTCCAGACATCAACACTTTAGGGAAATAAGATTTGAACTTTGGACACAGAATGCGGACCCTGAAAGACTTACTGGACAGTTTGTTCGGATGTCGAGCCCTTCAGCCAGTTTGTGGAGTAAAACAGAGTAACCCTTCGTTAGCAGAGTGTGGTCTCCTGAGAACTGGGCAAAAAACTCGTTGTGGTCCCAAAATCGAGCCGAAACCTTCAACACAACAAGAAATACAAGAAGAAGCCTTTTAATACAGATTTTATTTTAGCTATTGTGGAATGGCATTTTTTTTTGGTCTATTTGTGAGTGAGGTTAAGGCCCCGTCCACACGAAGTCAAAACGAACACGAAACGCTAATATTTTCCAGAACGTTTGTCGTAAAGACGGAGACGTAAAATAAATGTGATCGTCAACACGAATGCATGAAAACGCTGCAAAATGTATGCCAGGCCTGTAAGTGGCGCTGTGGTGCCAAAGCAAAAATAGGCGAAAACAGGCAACGAAATGTTGGGCATGCGCACTAATATTTATACATGGTTGCCCTGCGGGTCCATTTTGGTGGTTCAGTCAAATTCAGGTGCTGAACTATGTGGTCGATATTGCTCTGTTCTTCCTGGAGATATTCCAGAAGAAGAGGATTCTGTTGTAAGCCCGACAGCAGGGTGAGTAGCATTAGCAGCAACCATTCAACACAGTACGGCGCCATTGTTGTTGTGATACTGTGTCGCGCATGCGTGTTTAGAGGCGACGCTATGACGCATGCATGTAAGAAAAAAAATGCGGTCAGAGCTTAAAGATGGAAACGCGAAAATGGCGTTTCAAAATCTTCCCACTCTGAAGGCTGAATAAAAAAAAAATCGTTTACAGACCCCCGAAACGCCGGCTTCGTATGGATGAGAGGCTGGTTTGGTGAAAAATTTGTGCGTTTAGGCCAGGGTTTGACTTCGTGTGGACGGGGCCTAAAGTCTGTTTTTTCTTCGACCACAATCAGATGGTTACTTAGAAGCCGTGTTGAGATAAAAGGAAAGGAAGGAGGTTTGAAAGGAAGTCAGGATTCTTGTGTGAATGGGTGAATGGAAAACAATTGTTATCTCTGTCCTTTGAAGAGCTAAATGTGTGTGGGTAGTCCCCTTTTTATGCAGGTGTTGGCATGCTGCAGCATTAGAACATCACCGAACTGCATTTAGGCTGGTCGTGTGTTCTCCTCTGCAGAGAAAAATAAAACCTTTTCTTCCTATAATATCAACTCTCAGCGATTATATTTTTTTAACTCGACACTATATAGCAGAACTGACTTGATATTTTGGCCTCTCGCTCTCATTGTGCGGCGCAAACAGAACAGGAACGCGGTTCAGCTTTCCTCACCTGGTCTAACGTGCTTCCACAGGCGAACTCCAGGTTGCTGAGATGAAACTGAAGCACTTTCTCCTCCAACTCGCTGAAATGCATCCCAGACTCCTGAAGGAAGTCCTTCTTTATTTCCTGGACCTTTTCTGTGGAGATAAAGAGCATTCATCAGACATAAGATCCAAGTCTTCAGCTATGAAAACATTTACATAACAACCTAACCCCGGAATCCATGCAGGCCAGGGAGAAAGATCCGGAAAAGAAAAAAATCTATCCAATAATAACTTTAAACACACCATTGTTTTCACAGTTTGAGTAAGATATTTCAAACATTTATTTAGCGCTGCTAAGCTGGATTTCCTGTTCTGCTCTTTTGCTGAAAACTATCCTGAAAACTAATTGTTTGAAGTTTAGAAAAAAAAGAAAGCTATAAAGGAAGGAAAATCTGGAAAATATCAAATAAATGTCTTATTTTTGTTGCGTAACAGTTTAGAATAGATGGCTTGAATTAAGAAAACTTTTTTAAATGAACCCCTAAGTCATTCGATAAATTCATATTTAGACTCTAGTAGCCTTTATTATTTTTTCAAAGTAGGATAACAGGAAATAGGAATAGAGAGAGGTGTCAGACGTGACGCAGAGGTCAATAGGCCGGGACTCAAACCTGCAACCGCCACGTCGAGGATTAAAGCCTCCAAAGATTTCCAGTTTCTATTATTAGGGCTGAGCTAACGATTATGTTGCAAATCGATTAATCACTGGATTATTTTTTCGATAAATAATCGGAGAGCCAAAGGTTCCTCAAAAAAGATTTTTCACGAAATTAAACCAGGTGAGACTAAAACTTTTCTACTTGAGGAGTTCTGGATAGTCGACGGAGTTTTAGGGCCAGGCTAGAGATTTTTTTATTTCTTTTTATTTTGAGAATAAAGTTGTAATATTACGAGAACAATTTCATCAAACAACAACCCGTTTTAAAAAGAAAGCTTTCACCACTTTGACATTCTGCCCAATTTGATGCTGGTGCTAAAAGATTTTCTTATTTGTCAATGTCGCTCCACATTCCTCATTTCATGGAAGAAAGTGCTTCTTCTACGAGTTGTCATAAAATAAAACGTTATTCTCCTAATATTAGGACTTTGTCGTAATTTTAGGACTTTTTTCTAATGTTACAACTTTATTGTCGTAATTTTATGACTTTATCGTCATGTTATGACTATTCTTGTTGCGACTTTATTCTTGTTCGTTATTTTATCACTTTATTGACGTAATTTTTTAAACTTTATTCTCGTAATAGTACTACTTTGTTCTTGTAATTTTATGACTTTATTCTTATAATGTTATGACTTTATTCTCTTAGTATTACTACTTTATTCATGTAATTTTACGACTTTATTCTCGTAATGTTACGACTTTATTCTCTTAATGTTATGACTTTATTCTCTTAATGTTACGACTTTATTCACGTAATGTTACGACTTTATTCACGTAATGTTACGACTTTATTCACGTAATGTTACGACTTTATTCTCTTAATGTTATGACTTTATTCTCTTAATGTTACGACTTTATTCACGTAATGTTACGACTTTATTTTCGTAATTTTATGACTATCATCAATATGTTATGACTATTTTTGTTGTGACTTTATTCTTGTTCGTTATTTTATCACTTTATTGTTGTCATTTTTTTTTTACTTTATTCTAATAATGACTATTCTTGTTGCGACTTTATTCTCTTGTAATTTTACGACTTTATTCTGGTAATGTTACGACTTTATTCTAATGTTACAACTTTATTCTCATCATGTTACGACTTTATTCTCTTAATGTTACGACTTTATTCTCGTAATGTTACGACTTTATTCTCGTAATGTTACGACTTTATTTTCTTAATATTACGACTTTATTTTCATTATGTTACGACTTTATTCTCTTAATGTTACGACTTTATTCTTTTAATGTTATGACTTTATGCTCGTAATTTTATGACTTTATTCTCTTAATGTTACGACTTTATTTTCTTAATGTTACGACTTTATTTTCTTAATGTTACGACTTTATTCTCATAATGTTATGACTTTATTCTCATAATGTTAAGACTTTATTCTCGTAATTTTATGACTTTATCGTCATAATGTTATGACTATTTTCGTTGCCACTTTATTCTTGTTCGTTATTTTATCACTTTATAGTTGTCATTTTTTTACTTTATTCTAATAATGACTATTCTTGTTGCGACTTTATTCTCTTGTAATTTTACGACTTTATTCTAATGTTACAACTTTATTCTCGTAATGTCATGACTGTTCTCGTTGTGACTTTATTCTCGGAATTTGACGATGTTATTCTTGTAATGCTACGACTTTATTCTCAAAATAGAAAAAATCTCTAACCAGGCCTTTATACTAGTCATAGGATAGAGCATAATAACAGACTAAAACATTTTTTCATCTTAAATGCAAAATGTTTATATATTTTTAAAATTTTTATCTAATTACTAGTGGGTTTCTCTGTCAGCTAAAAGCATGTTTTACAGTCTATACTCCAGTTAACAACTATTCTATTACTAAATTTGTTGACGATTATTTCAATAATTGATTAATTGTTTCAGCTCTAATTATTATAAATTGATTATTTCATTAATTAATAATTTTCCTTTCCAGTTCAGAGGAACAGCTGAACATAACTCTAAATGGATGAAAGCTAAAAAGCTAAATCTCAGTGAACCTCACACACAGATGACGTTAATGAAAAGTGCGCAGCACCTCCTAGTGGTGCATCCTGGTTCTGCGACTTGTCGTTCCTCCAGTCGGACACCACATCCAGGATGGCGTTGAAGTGGAAGTCCATGCGCTTGTCGATGGCTGGGTCGGTGACCCGCCCGCCCTCCTGGAAGAGGTCACAGCGCTCGCCCAGTTTGTGCATCTTGATGCCCATCTGCAGCAGAGAGTCATCATCAGGCCCCGCAGCGGCGTGAGCAGCAATACGAACCAAATCAGACTTCATGTGTTCCTGTCTGATGAACCTGTTCACACATCAGAGCGACCGGGTTGTTCACGCAGCCGTTTACGATCTGAGCGCCTCGGCCGACGGTGACGCCCAGAGAGGTGTCATCCCACACCCGGCCGCCGATTCGGTCGCGCGCCTCCAGCACCACCACCTGGATAGCCGAGCACACAGAGGCACAGTGAACAGAGCGCAGGGCGGGTCGGGACGGATCGGGGCGACCGTCCGGGGCTTCTACCTGCGTGCCGAAGTTCTGCAGCTGCCGAGCAGCAGCCAGTCCTGAGGCACCGGCGCCGATGATGATCACCTTCTTCTGCAAGGACGAAACAGAGAAGATGGCGTGAGCCTGGATCAGAGGGCGGATTTAAACCCACTGTTAGAAAATTACAACATTTTTTTTGTCATCCCCAAACCCCCCTTTTTTTGTTTTGGTCTGAACTGCATTAACCAACTCATTTGGTACTATGGTTTGGTCTCACAATGCTAACGGATCCTACATTTGTACACAAGGCCTGCCCTCAGGTAAAGAAGTCACACAACCTCCAGAGTTTTGCTTGAGCATCATCCCCTCGATTTACTGGACTGGATTTATCTGATCGAACTAAGCAAAAGGCTTTACATATATTTTATGTTTTAATAACAGCAGGGTTTATACAGGAATTAATAACTCTAACTTAATCCTTTTTAATGCTCTTAGAAATAATTTTAAAGTACCCGTCTACAGGCTGCAGCCATGTCCCGAATTCCTCGTTTTCCAGCAACTTTTGTTGAAATTTGCTTTGTTCCCCCCCATTCTCTAGCTTTTCTCCAACTCAGGCTTCTTTTCTGAACATACAGCTTTGCGATCAAAGCAGTTCCATGTAAATATTTATCGTGATATGTCTGACAAAATTGTTTTTATAAACATTTTTTTTAATAAAGCATTTTAAATGCCACAATAAACACATTTAATGAATTTTAATGCCAATTAATGCCTTAATTTAAAAAATAATAATTTAATGACTTTTAATGATCTGCAGAAACCCTGTAGAGTATCTACAACATGTAAATATGTAGTTATTGTGGAAAAGTTTTGTTTTTTGTTGCAATATTACAATGTTGGGTGAATGTGGTCATCAAAACAATTATATTTTTTTGAGAGGAACTTTTCCCAATATAACTTTAAACTGATAAATTACACATTCTACCCCTCAGCCTTATATTGGATTATATATATATTATTCGCTGGTGAAGATTCTCAGTCATCCAGTTCATAGTCATTCCAAATAAAAAGAAAATTAAAAACAATCAAATGGACTTTCTTTCCAAGTTTGAAGACGTTTAACTTCCCATCCAAAAAGCTTTTTCAATCAAAAAGAGTTTTTTTATTTGAAAGAAAGCTTTACAAATTCCAGTGGATTGTTTTTTGGGAATGTATATATTATTGTGTTAACCTAATATGCAAAGATATATTGCCATATCTAATCATTTTAATTTACTCAGTGGCGGCTGGCCCATAGGGGGCGCTCGGGCGCTGCCTTCCATAGATGTGGAGGGGAAAAGTCATAAATAATATACATAGATTTTAACGGTATACTATGCAACCGGTGTTGATTTTCCAGCGAGGCTCCCCCCAGAGGGCGAAAGTAAAAGTGCACTGTCGTAAATACGCTCAGCTGTTCTCCTGGTTTCTCCGTCAAGCCGGGCGCGGTTGTTTTGAGCTTAGCAGACAGGCGAACGCAACGAATCACCGTGTCTACTGCGGTAGAGAGCCCTTTTCCTCTTTCTTGCCTGCTCCGACATGGGCTTTCGCTGTTTTCTCGCTGGTTCCGCCATGATAACTGCACAAATACCGCCACTGCGCTAGCAACGAGCATGCCTTTCACTGGGGGCATGTAGCAGTTCTCGCCGTAAAGCAAGACCGACTCTCGCGATGCACGAGACTTCTGAGCCTGTGGGTGCGGGTCGAGGGCTCCTGCAATTGCAAGTACGGTATTTCCCCTACAGACCACCAGGGCGGCCGAGAAAACCTTTGTTCGACCTGAAATGACTCATTTAATCATCCAAAACGTTATGGAACACATTAATTAACTGAAAAATGTTGCATAGTATGCCTTTAAAAGTATTATCAATGTTAGTTCTACTTAATAGTATGTAGCTACATGTAATATATGTCTTTTCCTGCAGGTTATCTAGAATCTAAAAGAGTTTGTGTACTTTTTATATATCCATTTGTTTCAATTATTTTTTTTATTTCAGAATGCCAGCAGCAAGGAGAGATCCTGGGTACAGTGTGCAGGATGTCACTGCAATGGAGGAAGACGCAGAGATGCTCACAGGGCGGTGCTTTTCAGGCAGCAGAGGCTGCTTCACTGCCAGCACGCCAGTGTTGATCAGGCCCTTCCTGGTCATGAAGTGGAGAACCCGGTCCAGCTCCTGCACGCAGCAAACACGCACCAACCCGCGGACAATGATGTTCTGAGCACATTTCTCAGCAGTCAGCACTTCCTTTAGGAAAAAAAAAACAAAGACGGGTTATACTTTTCATTGTTTGATGTTTTTTTTCTTGTATTTGCTTGGAAAGAAACTCTACTCTACTAATCAGGATCTCTGTGAAAGACCACAGGCAGCACAACACTCCGTCTGATGCTCACCTTGCAGTTCTTGTGCCAGGATGCCAGGATGAGGTTCCTCAGAGCCAGATACATGGTGGGATCTCGGGAAAACTCTGGGAACTCGTAAAGCTCATCCAGCTCCATCATGTCCGGCCGCACGCACAGAGCTTTGCCACATTCGTTGGGCTGGTAGAACGGCTGGAAGTACGGACACAGGCCTGGAACTGATAGGCGGGAGCAGCGGTAAGGCGTTGCTTTGATCCCAAAACCAAACCTCGGATTTCCGCTCAGCCCTGAGCTCACAGACTTACTCTGAGGCTGCGCGGCTCTGGAGGGATCCGACACGTTGCAGGGAGAGCCTGACGGACTCATCCCCACGCAGTCGGGGTAATACGCCGAGAGAAACGCTCCGGCTGGGCTTTCCTTTAACAGCGGCGGTAAAATCAGCATGGAGTGCCACCAGCTTTCCTTCACCTCAGCGACCCTCTGTGCAAAGCAGAACAAACAAACAAATCAGGAGTCAAACACTCAGAGCTTTCTGGTCCAGATGAGAACAAGGCCATGAAACAAACCCGTCCTCCACTGCAGCAGAAACACAAGAACAACACAAAACTTTCACTTTATTAATATTTTCATCGGCGCGAAAAAAAGTCATCTCAGTAAAAATGTTTCAATCAAAACGAAAAGTGCCTCAGTAATTTAGATGCTTAAGATACTTCAAGATTCTTTAAAAAAAGTCCCTCTGCGCCCGTTAGCTCCATTGTCTAAATCAGGGCTCAAGACTTTTTAATGCCACTTGAAATAAAAATTTAAGACCAAATTCAAAAGAAACACAAAAAAAAACCTGCTTGCAACAACTTAACCCAAAGGTTTATTTTAACATAAACCACTGCACTAATGTTTCAAATGTTGAAAAGCTTCCCATACAGGAAGAAAGCTAAAAACACACAAATGACAGATATATTTGAACAATTATTTAACTGAATTCACAAACTTTGTTTTAGCAGAGAACAAAACAAATCAGTTTTAAAGCCCCAACATAACCAGTGCTAAGTCTTTTCTGCAGCTATTTTTCTTTGTATGGTTTTCTTAGTATGTTTGATTTGGTGATAAGTGGAGGCGTTGCAGAGACAAGGGTGGAACTAAACTGAGAAATACCGGCTGTTTCTCTCTAACTCCATTTTGACGCTTTGTGTTTCGCGTTTCGCATGTGCGACTCCACTGCCTTAATTCCCATCGTTCTGAGCTTGAATGACTTCTTGCACTAAATCCACTGAGCCTCATGTATGTTCCCTGGTTTTAGCCGTGGAGGAAACTCTTGGCTGGAGACAATTTTGGTTACATTTACACTTGCTCAGATTTTCCAGACAAAAAGTTAATGGTGCATCTCCCAAATGTCCCGGCAGCAACAACGCTTTATTGGTTCCGCTATCGAGACGGAACCAATAATTGAGAGCCGTTATTTTTTTTAAATAAAAAAAAATTCGTCAATTTTAACATTTTATTTAGATGACAAAAATAAATCGTAATGAAAATAATCCTATTTATGATGTTTGAAAAATAAGGTCTACGAAAGACTGATTTAAGACATTTTAATACCAATTAAGGCCTTAGTTTTATTTTGAAGAATTCAATGCCTTTTAAGACTTTTTAAGGACCCGAGGGAACCCTGTAAATAAACTAAACCTCAAACCTGATTAATGTAAACAATTTAATATTATTGCACCAACTATGTTTTATTTACGACTTAAATTAGTCTAAATTTGTTGAAGCTCATTGGGCCTGATTCCAAACTTTGTTTTTTAAGCATAAAATCCATAATAAACTGAGATAATTTTCATTTTCTTGATTATGATTTTCAAAGAGTCTCGTCTATTTTAATTATTAGTTTAGTTTCACTAGTTTAGTCAAGTTTTAACTTAACTATTTTTGACCTCTAGTTAAATGATTTTTGTTAACAAATTCTTAAACTTTTGGATGGAAGTTGTGAATTTATTCTATTTGGTTGCAGATGTAACAGCTTGACCAGGATTTGAGCTTGAATCAAACCTTCATCTGCTGTCCGATCACAGCCAGTAGGGCTCGTGTTCACAGAGCAACACAGTCTGAACGTTATTTGATTTAATTTTAAACGACATGAAGTCACAACAGTAACCACAAACACCGATCCATTCCTCTTAAACATCCTCTTAAGAGAAGAGCCCACGGTAAGGAGATTATAAACAGTTTACTGGATAATAAAAGCTGGTGGATGGGGCCATTTTTTTAATGAATTTATTATCATTTCAAAGCTTTTTACACAACTAGACTAACTGAAACTTTTTGTAGTTTGATTTTAATTCAGATCTTACCAGGTCCTCTGGTTGGGAGCAGTGGTCGGGTCCTTCACTCTGTGTGCAGAAGCATAACGTCGTTAAAACAATGAAAACTGGGGATGGACGGGGTAGGTACCAGATCTGCTCGGAGCCCCGCCCCTTCTTATGACGTCATCATAAGACTCGGACAAACTGTATTTCACCTGTTTCTTAAGAATCAGATCTCGTTTGGAGTCTAAATATATTATATTATATTTAGTATTATCTATATTTGCTATTGCTGGTGAAGGTTCTCAGTCATCCAGGTCATAGTCAGTCCAAAAAAGTTCAAAAACAATCCACTGGACTTTTTTCCCAAGTTTGAAGATGTTTTGCTTCTGTAAGGTCTAAGCACCTAAAACATCATACATACAGGGAAAGAAAGAAGGCACAGAGATAGAATTAATTTAGTTTTACTCGTGAGGAGAGTAGGAAGAGACTGCGGAGTTTACAAATCTCCAACCCACTCTACCGGTCTTCAGCTTTCTCCTCGCTATTTATTAAAGTCGGGGGGGTCCCTAGTTACACAAGCCGAGGTTGCGCTAAAGGCATAGGAAACAAGAAATAAAATTCAATTTGCAGCCTCAGTGAACAGGTCAATTTGCATTTAAATGTCTTGCGTCAAATGATCCGAGGAACTCCTGGTTTCTTTAAGCTTGAGCTATACTTCCTGAGAGTTGACCTCTACTGCTTGTGCAACACCTCTCTGGAACAGTAATATGTCACACATTATAAATCATAAGAACAAACATTAAGTATCTTATACATAATTATTCCAATAGGATCCCATCCAGGAAGCTTTTGAAAGACATTTTGAGTTAAAAAGCGTCCTCAAACTTGTAAACAAAGTCTAGTGAATTGTTTTTTTGGAACATATTTGCTATTATTGTTCATTTAATTGGCGATCTAAAGTAGCCAAAAGTAGAAAATATTAACTGTCAATCTTGAAGGGAAGGTACTGCGTTCTAAGATTGAGCTTTGCCATTTACCAAGGTGACGAAAAAATGCTTATTAAGAACATATGGGACATCGAAAAAATGACTTTCATAGAGAATTTAGACAAATAAAACCCGTATTCTACTTAGACTTACCGGTAGATTTATTTTGTCATGTTGTACACACAAGTGTAAACAAAAATAAATTTTGTTCAGAACAGCTCTATAGACAATCTCATTCTTTAAAGTGCAACCTGCAGCAATAAAACACACTCTGATATTAAGTCACTATATCTACTATTTCAACTTGTAGAAAATTAACGGTTTTTGTTGAGACAAATTTAAAAGTAGTGTAGCTTAATATGGCTAACTGACCGAGCTAAAGGAGGCTAACCCTTTAGCTACTGAGGACAGCTAGCTACAGCGCTACCCAGCTCTCCCCCTTTATATCTCGGTCTAACAGGTACTGTGTTCACAATAAACAAATTTTTTTCAGTTTTGTTATCAAAATGTAAAACTTCATCGACCATTAGAAACGCTACGCCGCGTGATGTTATTATCGTTGTCTGGGCAACCACAATGTTTTACATCATGTGGCGACGTTCAGCCAATCATGTAGCGTGACGTCACTGACAGGAAGCAGGAAGCAGATCTGGTACCTACTGTCACTACCCGATCCGCCCCGGAACCACAATCCGTATCATCAGCTCATCCGCACATCCATAATACATCAGGGTCGCCCTCGATTTTATCTTGTTAAAAAGACCTAAATGACGTTTTTCCCTCTCTAAAAATAGTAAGTGTACTAAAATATAACGTGTTAAAGTGTATTTCCTGAGAAATACTCCTGTTTGGCTGTGACTCCATCCTGGAGAGAAATATCAGCTGTGCTGCTGCCATCAACACCTTTGTTTCTAGATGTTGGAG
>NW_015152299.1:37181-38840 GCF_000732505.1 Cyprinodon variegatus
AACTGGTTTTCCTTAGATAGAAAACTTTGAATCAATCTGACTGGATGATCTGGTGAACTGGAAAGTGACCTGAGATGACATGATGTGAATTTGCTTTACAGAAATAAACTGTTCCTGATCTGCATCGGAAATGGGATCCTACGCTACTTCTGGGAGCTAACTTTTTCGGCTTTACATTCAAACATAAAACTAGTTTTAGTTTTAATGTTTTCCTTTCGTGTTCACCTTATGGTATAATCTAAAGAAACAACTAAAGTGCAAATAAACATGGTTTAATCATATTTTGTAGACTGCTCTGATCATATCCGATGATGACATCAGAGAAGCAGTTTTACGAAGAAAATGTAAAAAGCATCAAAATTGTCTCACAAAAGTCATAAATCGTATTTTAAAGATGTGTATTAGCATTCTTTAATGAGTTTAGGATAGAAATAAGTGATTTTAGGATCATAATTACATTTTTTACGGACAACTGGACGTATATCTGTGCATGGGCGGGACGGATCGTGCTTCTGGGACGGATCGGGCAGTGATACTACAACGGCAGATCTTCCAGGATCCTTTTTTACCTTGATGTTGTTGACCTTCATGCCACAGCGGTATGTTGCTGCCAGAGAGGCGGTGAGCTGGATCTCTTTGGTCAGCTGGCGCCACTTCCCGCAGTCTGGCTTGGTGCACTGAACCTGAAGCGAACACATCAACGTTACCAACGGAAAGGTAAACTCATCTTAGAAGGGTTTGGATGAAATAAACGTTCTCCTTCTCTCACCCAAAACGGAAGCTGCTGGTCGGCCATGAACGCTTTAAGACTGGGCTC
This sequence comes from Cyprinodon variegatus, assembly GCF_000732505.1. Lineage (NCBI taxonomy): Eukaryota > Metazoa > Chordata > Actinopteri > Cyprinodontiformes > Cyprinodontidae > Cyprinodon > Cyprinodon variegatus. Next base: position 37,999 of record NW_015152299.1, read on the forward strand.
GCTTTTCCCGTTACTGGTCCACACCTTCTTCCAGGAGGCGAAGGTCTCATAACCGTCCTTGTGACTGCACAGAAAGACGCAAACCGTTTTCGCATCCTTCAGACGAGCCTCTCACTGACAGTCATCTGGCTTTACCTTCTATAGTAGTGATCAAAGCACTCGTTGCAAAAATGTTCACCACACGACAGGTGATACCAGCGAGACGTGTAGCCGTTTTTTGCACACCTAAGAGGGAAGATGAGCTGCTGTTATTGACGGTCAAAGTGATTAAAACCTGCTTTTACTTCGGCGCTTCTACCTGTCTGACGCACTCGCAAAACACACAGGGTACATGGCCGAGCATCCGGCCTTCTCACACTTCCTGTACTTCTTCTCAGCCTGCTCGTCTTCCTCCTCGGCTTCTGTCGCTTTCCTTTTGCTCTGGGATGAAGGGCAGAGATTCAAAGACAACAAAGATTTATGATGATGATGGTTAAAGCAGGAGTTTACCTTTCTGAGAAGAATCAGTAGCAATGAGACTTATTAGCTGTTTGAAAAATACGACGGAGTATCAGGGGCAGGCGAGTGATTTGTTTGGATTATTATAATTTATTTTGAGAATAAAGTCCTAACATTACGAGAATAAAGTTTTTATATTATGAGAACAAATTCTTCATTGAACAACCGGTTTCAGAAATAAAGCTTCTAGCTCCGCCCAGCAGATGACATCCAACCAGCTCCACCAATCAGCAACCAGAGTCCACTTTGACATCCTGCCCAGTTTGATGCTGCTGCTAAAAGATTTCCTGATTTGTCGAGAAGGACTTCGCTGCAGCAAACAGAAAGGGGCGGGGACGGACCAC
>NW_015152299.1:40252-41316 GCF_000732505.1 Cyprinodon variegatus
CATGAAGGCTGCTGACCCTGGACAGATCCCCACTCCATCGCTGATTAAGAAAACAGATATAAACAAATACATGCTGGTGCTGAAGTTCAAATAATATATTTTGATGTTGTGAACGGTACTCTTAAAATAAATAAGTTAAAATCTAAAATATAATAGCCTTTGGCTTATTTAATAAGAACTAGATGGAAAAAAGGTTTGGTCTGTAAAACATTTAGTCGACAATTTTGGCCAACTTTAAGGCATTTATATTATGAAAATAGCGCCCCCTTCATTTCCGGAATGCAATAGTCCCATTTCCAAATAAGGTATGGGACTGACTGAAAGGTCGGTCCCCGCCCCTTTCTGTTTGCTGCAGCGAAGTGTACTTCGATTTGTCAAACCGATGCTAAAGTAGAACTTCACATGATGCTCCACATTCCTAATTTTAGGGAAGAAAGAGATTCTGGGAAGAGTTGTCATAAAATACAACTTTATTCTAGTAATGTTACCACTTTATTCTCGAAATAGAGAAAAAAAATCTCTAGCCTGGCCTTAATACTCTTGTCGTAGAAATAACAGTTAAGAAGCAGATCTTTTTTTTTGTGACACAAGATCTTAGAGGTAATTTGATCTTTTTTTTTTGTTATTATTCTAGTCGGTTTATCAGGGTCTAGTGTAAACCCAGTCTGCCAGAACTTCCAGCAGTTTGCAGGATATTCTTAGCCATTTAAATTACAAACAGAAAAGACTGAAATCAGCATCACATTTCTTTTTTTTGTCGAGGTCTAAATCGATGGACTTTTTTTTTTAGTGATGTTACCAGATAAGGCGAGGCTTCGACGCGTGTGTCGAGTAGTAGAGGGGGCGTTTCCACTAAGCCTGTATCGAGGCTTGCTTCATTTAGGGGAGGGGCCAAAAATCAAGACATTTTTGATGTGCAACTCGCAAAACACAATTTGTGTACTTAAGAATTTGAAGAGGTGTAACTTTTTTTTTTCTGGATAAAAAAAAAATCTACAGTTACAAAACACCAAAGTTAGAATGCACAAATAGTTTTGCAACAATAGTTCTGGACCATTTGGAGC
>NW_015152299.1:42472-44716 GCF_000732505.1 Cyprinodon variegatus
AGTGGAGCGTGCGTTTCCACTAAGCCTGTATCGAGGCTTGCTTCATTTAGGGGAGGGGCCAAAAATCAAGACAATTTTGATGTGCAACTCGCAAAACACAATTTGTGTACTTAAGAATTTGAAGAGGTGCACTGGAAAAACGATCTAGAAATAAGTAAAAATGTCTTAATTTAAGTGTATTTACCCTTAATTTGAGTAGGTAAATGAGATAGTTTGCCAATGGAATCAGCATTTTTACTCTTAAAATAAGATAATTAGATAATATACACTTAAAATAAAAAAAAATGCAATTGTGTTTTCTTATTTTAAGTGTAAATTGTCTTGTTCCGTTGGCAAAATGTCTCTTTTACCTCCTCAATCCAAGAAAAAATGCACTTTATTTAAGAAAAAATGACTTATGTTGATTATTTCCAGTGTGTAACTTTTTTTTTGTAATTGTGACAACAACAAAAAAATCTACAATTACAAAACACCAAAGTTAGAATGCACAAATAGTTTTGAAACAGAATAACCTCCATAGATTTTTAATCTGCATAATTGTGGTTCTCACCGGTCCAGGTGGGGGGTTGCTGCTGCGCTTCACCCGGGCCGTGCTCTGCCTCCCGGAGGAGCGAACGGACGCTCCGTCCCCAGGAGACTCCCCGGAGCTCCGCTTTCTGGCTCTGCGGGCACCGGAGCAGCTCCCGGAGTAATCTGCAGCCACAATAACACACAGCGTCAGGTGGAAACAATGGAGCTGCGCAGAAAAACAACCTCTGTTTGTTTGTCGATTAACGGATTTAAAGGCAAATGTTTGGTGAACAGATTATAACCGATCAGAGGTGCGATCAGGTTATTAACAGAGAATAAACGGTGGGATTTGGACATTATTTCAGCGCTTTAAAGGACCAAAACAGCAGCTTATCGCTTTAGCATGTAGCAGTTAGCAGCTGGGATACCGACCTGCGTCCGACAGCATGTTGTCCGGATGAACAGACGTTAAACCGAAGCTTTGGACCGGCTGTTTGTTTGTGAGGAGGTTTAATAAATCAGTTCAACTGTCTTTGGTTGTTGTGAAAATAAAATAAAACAGCTGATACAAGAAAACAGCTTCCTGTTTGACACCGGAAGTGGGTGGTGTTGCTTCGGACTGGTATTAATGCTACATTCAAAGAACCTCGGAAATAAAGATGGCAAAAATTAAAATAAGGAAAAACTAAAGCTGATTTAACAGCATTAACTGTATCAGTCATTAACTAAACATTACCAAAAAAAAACAACATTTTTTTTTATTCCAGCGTTTTGTAACACATTTACGACCAATTTACTGACAAGAATGTATTTTAAATATATGTTAACTATCAGAGTTGAATTCATTACTTCTTTATTTTATAATTATGAAAACCATATGGGATTTTGAGGTTGGGATCATTTAAGAAGCTCTGAATTTCTTCTCGAAATTTCTCACTCATAAAGATCCTTGCTAGACATTTTTCAAAAGATGAAGTCAGAAATTTCGAGGGGTCATGAATGCATCATTCACGGGGTCATTTTAAGTCGCGTTTTAACAAGGTAACCATAGCAACCGGCACGATAACCAAAGCAACTCGTTTTATTTACTGTCAGAAGAAGCCAGTTTTGACCGTAACGTTTTAATTTCTGTTTGGAAATCGAGTATTTTTCTCGCAAAAATCTGTTTCCATTCACATTTAAAACGTCGTGTTTGTTAGCTGTTCTTTTTATAAACGACATTTTTTTTAAACAAGGCGCGAGGACCGGATACTTTCCCGGATGGATTCAGGAAAACTCGTTCAAGATTTAAACCCGAAGTCTCCCGATATAAATCTGACTGCATCACGTAAAGTAAATAAATTCATCGCATTAATTATATTTTATAGGGAGATGAAAAGACATTAACAAAAATATCTGATTAATGTTTTTTTCTTTTATAAAACATGTATTTAATTTACATTTATTGAATCTCATAAACAGTAAACAGCCATAGCCACTGGGTAGGCTGTAAGACACTTTTTTTTTTTTTTTTAAATAAATCAACAATAAAGAATAGTGAGAAAAAATATATATATTTAATTGAACACTACCTTTTAAAGTATAGTTAGCAAAATAAAAAACACAGAAATATAAATATGAATCAGTTGACTTTTCTAAAATATGTCATTCTCTGTCTTTTGTTATATATATTTTTCATAAAATGAAGACGTATTTTATTAAATTAATGACACATTTATATATTTAATTCCTTAT
>NW_015152299.1:45548-46941 GCF_000732505.1 Cyprinodon variegatus
TACTTTTCTATCTTTTTTTTTTAATGTAAAGCAGTTTGAATTGTCTTGCTTCTGAAATGTGCTACGCTAACACTTGCCTTGCCTAATGTTCTCTATCAGCAAAGTTCTGTAATGGTTTTTAGTCCAGAAAGTCCAATAAGCCTTACAGAGTAATAATGTTCAACTCCTGACATTTCTGCAGCCCAGTCCTAAAAAGTTTGACCTCATTAAGGTGATCCGTCTTCTTGAGGATCCACTGACGGTGGGTAAAACTGACTTTTTTTTCTAATTTTGAAGTTCGGTTTGCTTCGATTAACCGTCTTTTTTTTCTTCTTTTATAGTCGAACCTGAGGGAGAGGCACCTGTTCGTCCTGAAGAAACTGCTGAAGAGAAACCAGTCAGGCTTCGTATCCTTGTCATCAGATTTTCTTCGGATATAAAATTCTTGGATGTTTCTTAAGTGTTTGAAATAAGCCTAAAGTTAATATTTTATTCGGATTGATGTTTTTTCTTTTTTTTTTAATAAACTTCACTTCAACTATTTCTAAAAACGAATTAAAAATATGCCTTTTCTGTACGTTAAAGCTTCTTAAAGTAAGTGAAGCTTTTGAGGGACCTCACAGATATATCCCAGATACTCAACATCTGTGCTGAGAAAGTGAGCGATCAGCCCCAATATGCATCAGTTCTGTGTGAAGCTCTAAAACTCTGCAGGTGAGAAACTTGTCGATTTAAAGTTTGAACAGTTTCTGCATCGGTAGCATTTCTCTCTGGTTTCTGCTCAGGTTTCCCTTCCTGAAGGAAAAGACGTCTGATGAGCTGAGGTACGCTCAAGACGCCACAGAGTTCCTCTCCAACATGGGTACACACTGCACTGTCCTCTTTATATTGTTTTTAACTAATAGTTATTTTACGTATAAATCTGCCATTCTTGCCGATTTAAGAAAACAACAAAAACAAGCAGTTTTCCTTCCATCCCAGCTGTGCCTCAATGTTTGCTTCTAAGGCTCTACCTCATCTTGAGCCCCATTCAAGGCCATATTTTACCATCAATGTTTCATTAAATCACTGTCTTTAAATGAGCCAGATGTTCGATGTTATTTAATGGTTACCAATAGCAACCACAGCCAAGCGGGAGGAGAAAAAAAAGTAGTTTAATCAAGGTGAATGAAGTGGAAAATTAGATATAGTTGGTAGAAACAGTGAATAAAAGGAAGGATTATTAGTTACACTTTGAGTCCGATGGGCTGATCGGATGAACAAGGACGTCCAGGCAGCATGGAGCTGATCAGATCAGACCAAGAATGCTTGTAGTGACAGTGGAGAGGAAAACCTCCTTTTAGCAGGAAGAAATCTCCAGCAGAACCAGGGTCAGTGTGAGCGATGGATGGATGGATGGATGGATGGATGGATG
>NW_015152299.1:49356-51147 GCF_000732505.1 Cyprinodon variegatus
TTTTTTTTTTTACGAAATTAGATAAGTTAGTATCAGTGGTTATATTGTGGAAATTTCCCTGCAATTTATTATTCATTTTCTAATGTCTGATTGTATATATCAGCTTTTTCAATTATAAAGAAATAAAATAAAATAAAATAATAAAAAAATACGGAAAAAATAGGTCTAGAAATCCTCGTGTATCAAATAGGCTCCACCTTTTTTTGTCATTTTCTCCACAGAGCTCCAGCCGACCTCAGCCATTTACCGGCTGCAGCTGCTGGAGCGCAGCAACCTCCCCAAGACGCTGCTTCTCTCCACAGCCGCCCTGCAGAACCGGCCCTCCATCAAGCTGCGGCTCCTGCAAACTCTTCAGCTCCTCTCCAGCTCCTCAGGTGAGGAACACATTTGACTCCGAGGAGAAATAAATCACTTCATCGTCTGCAAACAACCAAATGCTCTCAGCATCAGCCAGTTGTTTGTTTTTTTAATCGATCCCGCCGTTTGTTCAATGTTTTACAGACACAACCTGCACATCCATCTTAGGTGAAGGAGGAGCCGAGATGATCTGTCTGCACATGAACGAAGAGGACCAGTCCGGTCAGGTTCTTATCTGCTCCTCAGAGATCCTCTGGAACCTGCTGGAGAGCGGCGGCAGAAAGGAGGCCGTGGCTCAGCTCAGCAGCTTGGAATGCGTGCTGTAGGTGTTGGAATCCTTTTAAACACCCAAACACTTCTCAAATAACCTGGAGAAGAAGGACCTCTGCTGTCTTCCTCGCTCTTTATTGGAAACAGGGAGTCTCTATTACAATAAATCACACTGTAGCCCTAAAAGACTGTGTGGGGAGGAAGTAGCAGCATGATATAGTGATGCACATACATTTCTTCATGCAGACAGCAACCTTGAGTTATACACATGAAAAACATTCAGTTCCTGGTACCTGCAAAGGAACACTTTCACAAGAGTCTACTAAAGATAATAGAAAGAATAAACAAGGTTATTACTATCAAGGTTAGGTTGAGGTTTTGAGGACCCAAATGCAGAGGTGAGGAGGCAAAGGTGAGTCTTGGAGATTTAATGAAATAACTGAAGAAAAAAATGTAGAAACCGAAGTACAAGGAACCGAAAAACAGACTACTTCAGGGGAAAAGTCACGTGGGGAGCCAGGAACTGCTCAGGGAGAGTATATAAAGGAGACAGAACAAAGACTGGACTAATGAGCTGATTGGGAGCAGGTGTGAACAGAGGAGTCTAGAAAGGAACCAGGGAAAATGAGACCAACACAAGAAGGCAACAGAGGGCAGTCAGGAAATACCTAAGAACTCAAATACATCCAGAAAACACCACAAAATAGGAATTAAAAATAGAAAACCAAGAAAAATGTGGCTCAACATGAAAATGAAAACTCAAACAGAACCAAAACCGTGACTAATACAGGATAAGATGAAATAAAATAGCTCCAACTGAATTGCTGGTTTTCAGATGTCTGCAGCAGAGCGTCCTGTGAAAGCGTCTCACTGTCGTCCTGTTTGTCAGATCTCTGAAGGAAGCGTTGTCATCAGCGATGGAGATCCCATCCCAAGCTTCCGACCTCCAGCTCAGGAATCACCTGCTGGCGATCGCGACTCTCATCGCCGGAAATCCAAACTGTCCGCTCGTCGTGAGTCCGACTCCTTTGAATAACAATCAGGTTCTGGGGGGCAGATTCTTATGAAGAAGGATTAGAGCCACTGAAAAAATGGAAAAAAAGTTAACTGATTTTTAAATAATATTTCAGTTTAATATAGGAAGAAAGTCAGAATTCTGACTTT
>NW_015152299.1:52556-59561 GCF_000732505.1 Cyprinodon variegatus
TTCAGTGAGGCACAGTGCTCCACATCTCTTCCTTCATAGTGCACAGCAACATCCAACAATCTGAGATTAAAGTGAGAATTCTGAGATTAAAGTTAGAATTCTGACTTTTTTGCCATATTAAACTGAAATAATATTTAAAAATAAGTTAACGTTTTAATTTTTTTTCTGTGATCCTAATCCTCTTGCATAGATTCTTCACAGTTCTTCTTAAAATATCTTTCTACTTCCAGGAAAGCTTATTTGCCAAACAGCTTCTGGGCTTCATGACAATTCCGGAGAGTGAGTATCTTTTTTTAATATTTTTTTTTTTCACTGATTCCAATTAGATTTTAAAATGTGAAACTGAGCTTTTGAGAAGGAAGGAATCTGTCTGTTTTAAGTGAGCAGCTCTGCAGCAGAGAAACCTGACCTGAGGATGATGAAGCTGCTGTTGAATCTGCTGGTTGTGATGGGCAGGAACGTTGCTGTTCTGCAGGTCAGCTTCACTCCCAGTTACAGTCTTCGTTTGTTCAGAGGAATGACTTTGAACTCCCTCCTCAGGTTTTCAGGGAGGAGTATGTCATGGTGAACCTGCTGCAGCTCGTGAAGCCACCGAAGCGCCGGCCAGCTTCTCAGATCTTCTTCGGCTTCCAGGAGGAAGAACTCCAGCTGCAGGCATTGGACGCCTTGTCCTGCATCGCTCCAGTCATGCTGCAGGACTACATGTCCTGTCAGGGAAATACGCGCCTGCTGTTGCTGCTGGACTGGTGCGTCGAAGGTCAGCTGAAAACTTCTGAGACTTCTTCCACCTTCCTGCATGCAAGCGTCTTTTCCTCCAAGTTCTGTCTGTGGATTTAAGCTCAGCTATGATTAGATATCTTCTTGTTTTTCTGTCCTCTTGAATCCAGAGCCTGAACTCTGTGGCAGCAGGATGACCCAGACGCAGCGCTGCATCAGAATCCTGCGATCTGTGACGGCTCTGGAAGAAGAAGCTGTAAAGCAGGACCTCTGCGATCAGGGAGCCATCAACCAGCTGCTGGGTAACTTCTGCTTCACCTGTAAGGAAAATGTAGAGCGCAAACATGACTACAGTCAGAGACCTGTGGCGTTTCCCCTCTCAGGGATCCTAAACCTGATCGACGCGTTTTCTGGTGAGGATGATGTAATCGCCGTGGAAACCATGTCCAATATCCAGCTCATCCTGTCTGTGCTGTGTGAGAACGACCTGAACAGAAAGGTAAACATTTAGTTTGATCAAAAATATGGGGAAATATTCTTAAATGTCCCTCAGGGGAAAATAAATGAAAATACAAATAATGAACATGGGGAAAAAAATAAAAACTGTTAACTAAAATATTACTAATAAATAAGAAAAAAATCATGAAACAAAAAAGAAAAAAAAAGACCCTTAAATTGTCATTCAATCTAGAAGAATACATCAAACATTAGACAGCAAATTTACAAAATAAAAATATAAGAAAAGACAAATAAATAACTGGAAAATTAAAATTAAAATGTATTGAACATTGATTAAAAGAGCTTAGGTGTCAAAATGATATAAAATGTGTTTAGTTCAGGAACTAAAAATATAAAATTTTACAAATGTAAGAGATTTAGACACTGTCTGTGTAAATATTATAATAAATGTGAATAATTATTAGAAATGTCCTGTTTTTAGAAATTTTTTGGAAAAATAGACTAAAAGACTAAAGATCAGCTATTCAGAAACCTGCAAACGTCTAAACGCAGCAACCAGGACGACCCTCAGCAGGAATTTAGCTTTAAAGGCTCACTATGCAACATTTGTTTTGGATGATTAAATGAGTCATTTCAGGTCGAACAAAGGTTTTCTCTGCCGCCCTGGTGGTCTGTACTTGCAATTGCAGGAGCCCTCGGCCCGCACCCACAGGCTCAGAAGTCTCGTGCATCGCGAGAGTCGGTCTTGCTTTACGGCGAGAACTTGGCTAACTACAATCTTTGTTATTTAGACACATGCATAACAAATAATGTATGAAAACATGCTAAATTTTCAAACTCGATAATTGGAACAAAATAGTCACTTACCGCAGTAGACATGGTGATTCGTTGCGTTCGCCTGTCTGCTAAGCTCAAAACAACCGCGCCTGGCTTGACGGAGAAACCAGGAGAACAGCTGAGCATATTTACGACAGTGCACTTTTACTTTCGCCCTCTGGGGGGAGCCTCGCTGGAAAATCAGCACCGGTTGCATAGTATACCTTTAAGCCGTGGTCAGTTCATCAGTTCATCACCTTTTCTTAGATTTTTACCCGTAACTAAAACTAGCTTACTGTGTAACACCGCTAGTTTCAAGCATTTAGTGTGATATTTTCATTGTTTGTTGTGAAATGCGATTGTTTTGAAGTGCTTTTCAGTTTGAATTTCTTTGCCCTTTAAATTAAGATCCCCTCCCAGAGAAGATGATGTTAGTTTTAAAACTCCACATCCTTTTCTTTTCAGAAATCAAACCTGAGATCTGATGTGTCAGTACTGCTAAAACCAAGAAACACTGAGGGATTTTACCCGATTAACGCTGATTAACATTTATGTGTCGCCTACCTGAACTGTTTGATGTTTGTAACATGAAGGACCCATCTTAAATATTAGGTTCTTTTAAAAAAGAAATGCACTCGTTTTGGGTCAAAGTTTTCTTTCACTGTGTGTTTGGAGTTTAAAATAATGCAAAATTTTTTGTTACTAATATGCTTTCCTTCCATTTTTTCACTGATGAGCGCATCTCAAACACTTTAATTTTCACACGTGAATTTTAATCGATCAAATAGCTTTGAAGGGGAATGATTGATATCTAATATAAACTGCTGCAAAAGCAAAACGCTGTTAAATGACGTTGATTTTTCAGTGTAAATAGGTGCAAAATTATGTATTTGTGGATTAATTGTAGGCAGGAGGTGTGAACTAGCAAAATTGGGTTAAATTAGGTGTCACTTTTACCTCTTGTGCACTTTACTTGGAACTTGCTGCTACTAAGTATTGTACCCCAAACACAATTTCGTTGCCTTTTTTTTGACAATGACAATAAATTGTTGAAACTTGAAAAACTTGAAACTTGAAACCACTATAAAACCAACTCTCACGATGTCTTGCAGGAGCTGTTTGGCTCAGAGGGAGTAGAGATGGTCGTACATTTCCTGAAGAAAGGTCCAGGGAAGTTCTACAGCACTCTGGGACACAACAAGCTGGTGATCTCCACGGTGGAGTGCGTGTGGTCAGTCCAGCCAAACTACAGCACAGCTGGAAAGCAAATACAGTCCCTCGTAGAAGACATGTCAGGAGTTATTTATGGCTGCAGTGATTTTTAAACATAAGGAATTGTTTCTTGTACCTCTGATCCACTCATATAGTCTGAAATACAGATTATTAGATAATAACACCCTGTCCACAGACTGCTGGGATCAAACATCGGGCTTCTGGTATCGTTGTGGTAGTAAGTCGGACCGGTCTTCTTGGCAGAAAGGGTAGATTTGATCTGGACACTCCTCTGTGTCAAAGTTCCAAGCATCTAGTTGTTTCTTTGAGGATAAGACTATGGAGGTCCTCCTTCATCGTCATTTCACCTGCTATGAAACGAAAAAGTTTATCAGGTGTTTCTGACATTAAAAGCTCCAAATTAGTCAGAAAGACGCTTGAATGGATGCAAACCTCTCACCGTGATTGATCTCTCAGCCAAACGCTGATGTAAGTTGCGGACAAATTAAAGGTCATAACTACGAATTATACATCAAAACAGTTTGTTTCTATAATAAATCTACAGAATGTCTAGAGTGGTGCTGAATAAAGCATTTAAAAAGTATCAAAATAACAGTTTAATATATGATGACAGGTCCAAAATAAATAAATATTAACCTATGGTAATAATGTCGATGTCGACCCCAAAGGGTTTTACACCAGTAGAAATCGTTGCTTGAATTCATGTGGGCTGGAGCTCAGGAGCTCATGATCGAGCTGAGAAATTACTTCTTCTCTGTGATAGTTCTTAGATTTAAACCAGAAAAAAGTAGCAACACAAGGGATTTAAGGAAGAAAAGGGGCTCAGAAGCTTCACAGAGGTGCCTGTTTGTTTCTGAAATTTATGGAGTGAATTTTTGTCGGTTTGGTGGAAGTTAGTTGAGGACCCAAATGTAGAGGTGATTTAATTTAGATGTAGATGGTAACAGACGCACAAATCCAGGAATAATAAACTAAAAACTAGTGATGAGTCCAGCAACACAGATGCGTCGGTGTATGAATGGAGCCCATAGAGTAAAACACTGCATCGGTGCGCGTGTCATTTAAAAAAGTCATGTGACCGATACAGGAACTGACTGACTCATTAAACTGTTTTTAAAAAGTATCTGTAAACATGATGTATCTGCTAAAAAACAATAGTCTCATCGTTTGCGGTTTATCATTAAAATTATCAAGAATTTTGGAGCAGCCTGAAAGGGGTAGGAACGTTTCTGCCGTTGCGTTTTTATTTACATTTTCTCGTTGTGTCATCCTTTTCCTCTCAGTTATCACTCAACTTATCTAAATTAAAGTTAATTTCAAATTGACTCTTAGTTTATTTACTGTTTTTACTGTACTTATTGTTTTAAAAAAAAATTATTTTAAATCCTAGTCCACAAGCATCCTCATTCACACCCCTAAATTATCTCATCATGATATATGTTTACATTATTTATTAGCTGCATCTAAATATATCAAAGATATTTTGAATTTAAATCTAAATCTACAATAACTTCAATGATATCATTGTACTAGATCATCAAATCGATTCAGTTTAGTCTGTTAAATAAGCCGCCTGTAGTGTCTTTAAAGTACCAGCAGGTGTCAGTATACAGTTTGGCAATGAGTCCAAAGCTTCTAGATGCCTCGTTAACCGTCACTACTGGAAACGAAAACTAGGATACACCAGGGAGAAACATACGTAAGGATTGAAGTAATGAAGAGAATCCAGCTACAAGGAAGTGGAAAGCAGGTGTATATATGGGAGACAGAACAAAGAACGGGATAATCTGCTGATAGGGAGCAGGTGTGGAGAGAAGCAACTAGAAGGGAGCTAAGGGGAAATGAGACTGGCACAAGGGGGAAACAGAGTAACCCAGTAAATACAACAATGTTTAAATATAACTCAGAAACAACTAGAATGATACAAAATGGAAAAGAAACCAGGAAAACACAGAATGACACAAATCAAATTGTAACGGAAAACTCACAAAGAAAATCATGACAGTTTTCATCCATTGCTGTTGGAAGCAAATAATACATTTTGTAAATGAAAAAAACAAACCAAAAAACTGGAATTTCAGAAAATGAACATTGGAAAACTTATTTTAATGAAAAAAAGGTTTTGAAAGTGACTTTTCTGTTTTTTGAGATTCAGTTTTTTTTTCAAAATTATTTCATTTGTTCAATTTATTTTTAATTTCTTTTTACATTTTTTTTTTGGTGTTTTTTGTAGTTTTTTTCTAAATTCATTTTTCCAAATTTCTGTTTTTAAGATTGAGTTTGATGAATTTTTAAACTGCTTTTTAAAAATTCATAAAACCACCTCTAGAGGTGTCTTTCATTGGTCAGTGTGGGCGTCGTGTTTGTGATGGGCTTAAAGTGTAAAATCTGTAAACAAAAACATTTAAAACGTAAAGTTTAGTAATTATAATGAGTATAATATTCTAAACCTTTTAACGTCACATCTAAAGTTGCTGCCTCAGTGTGGAAGATTGACCTATTTCCTCAATCTGCTCTGAAAGTCAGACCATCTGAACCTCCTTAACGATTCCGTGTCTCCCATCAGGTCCTGCGTCGTCGGCTCCTGCACCACAGAATATCAGTTTTTAGAAAAAGGAGGAGCATCTCTGATGCTGGATTTACTCCAAGCCAGTCCCAGATGCATACACAGCATCATCCTCTCTACCCTGCTGGATCTTTGCAACAATCCGAACGCTCGGCCTCAGGTGCTGAGCTGGAGGGACGATGGCGGTCAAACGGCTCCCAGAGTCCTGCTGCAGCTCTGGAGGGCAGAAGAAAAGGAGCTGGGGGTCCTCAGAACCAAACACGGAGGAATTAAAGGTCAATAAAAAGGAATAATCTGAGAGAGAACTAAAAAAAAATATATATTTATGCTAGTTTCCTAATTTCTCCTCTTATCTTATTCTGTTCTCCAGGATTTCCTCTTTGACTGAAAACATTATATGCAGCATATTATGATCAGTTAAAGTGTGAGCCACCTTTCCGTTTTAGACTGAACATTGTGTTTGTTTCTTTCTCTCAAAGATCCAAAGAAGCCGCTTCAGACCCGTTTCCAGGAGGACAGCAGCGGTTTGTCGTTTCCTGCCAACAAACCGTCCGCAGCAGTGCTGGAAACGTCCGAAAACCTGCGAGCAAAGTTTTACCTCCTCCTCTGCAGTCTGGGTGAGAGAGAGTGTTTGCCATGTTGTGTGGATTTGTAGTAGCACCCAAGTGCAGACAGGCAGTGTTTGATTTTGACAGCCAACTTTGTCCTCTTTGGTCTTAGTCTTCAGGATGAAAACTATTAGTTTTAGTCACTATAGGGCTGATGAGTGGCAGCCCAGGTGTCATGATCTTATCTAAAGCTCAGACCCACATGCAGAGAAACCAATTCAGAGAGACCAGGGAAAAGGTTTAACGGGTTTTATTGAAGAAGTTAAACAGAGGGATAAGTCAGGGGAAGACACAGCGGTTAGTTCAGGCTCAGTGGGGAATTTGACTCGTGAACTTGAAGAGGATTTGGTTGCCGACTCACGTTTCCAGTGAAGTTGTTGAATCCTTGACTCCTGTCTATGTGCTGTAGTTCCAGTGTTTGTCTGATTCGGTGGAGAGCGGAACAGGGTTTACCCAGGAAGCGGTTGATTGTTGGTGAACGGAGAAACTGACTGCCACTCAGATTTCCTGCAGTACTTGAACGGGTCGTAATGGAGAATAATCCCTTTCTCTGTGAGAAGCTCAAACGATCTCTTGGGGAAAGTGGATCCAAACCTCCTGTTTGAA
>NW_015152299.1:59891-61700 GCF_000732505.1 Cyprinodon variegatus
TGTTTAGAGGCGACGCTATGACGCATGCGTGTAAAAAAAAAATGCGGTTAGAGTAAATGTCAAATGTCAGATGAAGTCTCACCAGAAACAGCAGGAGCTCGAAGCGTCCTCAGAACCTCAAAGCTAAAGAATGAGGACTCTGCAGCTGATCGCTCTGCAAAGGTCTCACACCAAATGCGGTTAGAGCTTAAAGATGGAAACGCGAAAACGGCGTTTCAAAATCTTCCCACTCTGAGGGCTTAGTAAAAAAAAGATCGTTTACAGACCCCCGAAACGCCGGCTTCGTATGGATGAGAGGCTGGTTTGGTGAAAAATTTGTGCGTTTAGGCCAGGGTTTGGCTTCGTGTGGACGGGGCCTTCAGACTGCTCTCTTCACACCTGCTCCCAGTCTGCTCGTTAGTCCTCTATTTGTTGAGTTAGCCATAAGTTCTCTCCTTGTGCAGTTCCTCAGTGCTAGTTCCTTGTCAAACTTCCTTCAACTCCATCTTACTTTGTCTTCCTTGTTGTGACGGTTTTCCCCTTTAGTCTCCATGATTTCTGGTTTGTTTAACTTTTTTCATGTTAGATTTTTGGATTCCTGCCTCAGTTGTCAGTTAACCTTTCATTAAATCTACAAGAATCTCACCTCTGCCCCCCTGCCTCTGCATTTGGGTCCTTAAACCACAACCAAATCCTGGCATAATCTGTTTTAGTCTACTAAAACTTAAAGAGGTTTTAGTGTAGTTTTAGTCAGTTTTATGTCGCGAAAAAGTGAACCTTTACAATCTCGAACTACAACCAGATACTTTAGCAGATGGACAGATCTATCCTAGATTCTACAATAGCTGGGTATAGAATGCTGCAGTCCAGTTCATCATTGCTGTTGGGCAGAAAACCTCAATTTATAGAATTCAAATAAACTTTTTTTATGAATTAATGTCCTACTTTATAAAAAAAAATGTCTGAAAAAAGTTGTGAAAATAGCAGATCTAGTTCAACACAACATATTGGTTAATATAGCAGACAGACAAACAAAATGTAAAATAAAGGAATGGTTTTAAACATGCAAGGTTTCCATCCCAAAGCAAACACTTCCTGATCTACTATGAATTATACATTAGAAACAGATCAATAAAATCAAACATTCTTTCTACTTTGGCAATTTTGGTTTTATTTGTTCACTTTGAAAGAGAGAACCTACATAATTGCCTTGCAATGCCATGCCAATCCAGACGTAAATTGGATTAATATGCTAACTAAAATGTTGAAATACTTAAATGAAACAAAGAAAATACTTAAATGACAATTCAAGGAAACATTTACATCATATTGGAATAGATGGAAACAAGAACAATGACAGAGAAATATTCAAAGATCCATGTACCTTTTCACCGGGCTCTTTATCCAAAAATAAACAGAATGCAATGAAATATTTGGTTTGGATATAATTAAGGAATTCCTTTTGGTAGAGCTTAAAGAATGTTTAGCATCACCTCTTGTGAGCTGGACGAAATAAAATCCTAATAATTAGACAAAGGGATTGTTTTACGCTCTGCAGAGGATGATCAGCCACAAAGTTTATTAAGCAGCGAGAGCAAGAAGAGCCATACTGCTGAGAGCGAACCATCAGAGCAGTTTTTCAGAGTTCAGCGCCCAGTAGCGGTCTTCTGTCAGACACCTGGACCATTCTGGATTTATTTTCGATGATTTAACGTCATGAAAAAAGGAGCGTCAACGAAATAATTTTGTCATCTTCATCGTTGACAAAAACACTGCAGACAGGAGGATTACGTACAAATAAATTGATGGCTTGATAAAAAAAGAAACAGA
>NW_015152299.1:64519-66095 GCF_000732505.1 Cyprinodon variegatus
TTTAGCTTGGAAAGCGGGGAGAATGGCGCTAGGCTTACCGCACCGTGACGTCACTGCTGGAAGATGGCAGGAGGGAGGGGCTACTATATTTGGGCAAAAATGGCCGCCCCCAGACTCAGTGATTGCAATGAAAATGATTATTTTTCTACTGATTAACTCTAAATTCATTAAATCACCGTGAACATATTAGTTTTAGGTATAAATAATGATCCATCGATTATTCCTTGATGACTTTTCCATTAACTTTTAGAACTTCTAATTTCTTGTTGGTATCTCCTGGATCAGCATCTAACCATCTTCCAGCCATGCCTGTTATCTGCTTCATATAAAGCTCCCTTTAGCTTCACTGTCCGATCCTCCATCTGACAGGGACAGACTCTACATGGAAGATTTCAACTGGATTTTACTCAGTGAGCCGCCTTTAGGTTATTTAATTGACATTAATTGACTTTTATCAAGGCGTCTTGGATGATGAATCAACAGTTAGGAGTTAAAGGAAAAGAAAACGGAAATGCAGTCATTACTTCATTGCCTTCTTTGTTATTTTTTAACAGGTCTGGCTGTTTATCCGAACTCTGTAAATCTATGAATCAGGAACAGATTCATAGTTTTCAAATTCACTTTGCAACACCAAGCCCAACATGCTCCACTTTCTCATTGTCTTTGCAAAAATCAACACAAATCAGTGAATTTCACTGTTTTATTTTTTCCCTTTTGAACAAAAACTGGTTAAATTTGAACCCTGCTTCCTTTTTCACTGAAGGTTAGTTTTCAGCTGACGAAGCTTTGAGTTTCTCTGCAGGTCGGGGAGGTTTGGAGCGAGATTAACAGCGAACTGGTCCTGGAAGGCGTGAAGCCCATCGGCTCGGACGAAAGAGCTCTGAGCTCCATCTGTTGGACAACAGAGGACACGGCGAGGAGGATCATGGAGGAACAATCCTGCATCCTGAAGGAGCAGGAGGAGGAGGAGATCAGGGAGGAGATGCTCTTCTACACAGAGGTGCTGAAGATCTGTTAAAATGCTCCTTCCAGCCTTCCTTCTGACTCCTGTCCTGTGAAGCTTTTTAGTGTCATTTTGTCTTTATTGTCATGAACCAGACTCGTTTTTTTTTTTTTAATGTCAGATGAAGTCTCACCGGAAACAGCAGGAGCTCGAAACGTCCTCAGAACCTCAAAGCTGAAGAATGAGGACTCTGCAGCTGATCGCTCTGCAAAGGTCTAACACCAAAACCCTCCTTAAACCTGCTTTCAACTTAACCTTTCCTGGTTCTAAGAACCTTTCTATGTGGATCCAGTTTAATCGCGTCACATAAAACCCAGTTTCCTATAGTTTCCTATTGGTCCACGGAGCTTTTGGAAAGGTTTGAGTGTTTGTCCTCTTTTCCCCACTAGAGGGCTGTATGCTGGCGAAGAGTCTCAGTCATCCAGGTCATAGTCGTCCAAAAAAAGTAAAAAAAAAAAAAAACAATCCACTGGACTTTGTTTCCAAGTTTGAAGATGTTTCGCTTCCCATCCAGGAAGCTTTTTCTACTCAGAAGTGTCAGGATTTGGTGTTTGATTGAGGACCCTTGCAGAG
>NW_015152299.1:66673-68081 GCF_000732505.1 Cyprinodon variegatus
AAGGAGAGACGAGGTAAGCAGACAGACGTTAGACAAGGATCCAGCAACAGGAACTGAAGAGGGAGGCTTTTAAAGGGGACAGAGACAAAGAGAGGGCTAACGAGGGGATTGAAAACAGGTGAGGGCAGAGCAGAAAACAGAGCAAGGGAAAGAGGACACAAGAGGGCAGCAGAGGACAACAAATGGAAAACCAAGACTGTGACAAGAAGGTCAATTAAAGCTGTCTGGCTAACCCAGTAATCCTGCTTCATGGTACAGTCCTCTGCTAAGAAACCACTGATCTGATCTCTTCTATGAAAGATGAACGAGACATTTGTCCTTTAATTAATTTAACTCTTAAATCAGTTTATTGGAACAAGCAATTTATTACAAATTAGAGTAAAAATATTTAGATCAGGTGTCGACAACCCAAAGTGCTCAAAGAGCCAAATTGGACCAAAAAACAAATCAGTCTGCAGCCGCAAAAATATAAAAGTCTTCTATCAGCCTCCCACTATAAATAAGGACTACCTGGGCTACCTTAAATATATAATAAGCATTCATTATAAAATGTTTATCCTGGAGCAAATGTCACATAGTAGCATGAGGTGAAGTAGGAGCAGTGAACGCTCTCACCGCGCGCCGCTTCACCGCCATTCACCGCGCAGTTCAGGTTTTGTTGCATTGATGAAATTATAGAAACAAAAAAAAAGGAATCTTTCTATGGGGGACGTGTTTCTGTTGGGAGGAGCTGATTGAGTCGCGAGGAGCCAAGCAGGAACTGACATCAGAGCAGTGCTCTCTAATCTCACATCCTCCATCAACAGCCATCCTTTTTATTCTTTTATTTTAGGATTTGGGGGGAAAAAAATGGAAGAAAGTTTCCATCCCTGCATCAGAGCGCCAACTGTTTGATCTGTGGACGGATTTCTATGTT
This sequence comes from Cyprinodon variegatus, assembly GCF_000732505.1. Taxonomy (NCBI): domain Eukaryota; kingdom Metazoa; phylum Chordata; class Actinopteri; order Cyprinodontiformes; family Cyprinodontidae; genus Cyprinodon; species Cyprinodon variegatus. The sequence continues at coordinate 67,590 of NW_015152299.1, forward strand.
TGCAACCAAACTAGCAGCAGCAGTGGAGTTTGGAGATGCAATCCACTTCTTAATTCTATCTTTGCTCTCCTCTAATTTATCCAGAAGTTCTGCAATTGCATTCTTTCTCTCAATTGGAAATACCGTAAATGACTTTTTTTATTATCTGACAACTTCTCATTCCAAAGCAAAAATGCAGGCAATCCTTCCTCATTGGTAATGAAAGCAAATGATTTGCTCCATTCTTCTTTGAATCCGTTCTCTTCAGCTATTTACTTTTTCCCCTCTGGGATCCATGGCCTGAGACACACCCGGCGTTTTGTCTACAACAGCCACCTGCCTGGCGCCGCGCCGCGCTGAAACGTGGGCGTATGACCACTGATAGCTATGGCGCAAATTTTCGTTGCAAGAAATGTTTACATTTATTGTTTAAATATATTAAACAGATTTTTACAGCACTGAAAAACATAAAAAATGTTTGTTTGACCTCCTGCAAACATGGGCGGTTCTAGA
>NW_015152299.1:70448-73763 GCF_000732505.1 Cyprinodon variegatus
GATGGATATGCGGAGCAAATCCATCTGGCGGAGTCAGGTTATGAAAAGTCCCCTTTAGACTCCGTCCTCTGGACCTAAACGTCTTTCTTTTGTCTGCATTCATCAGCCCATTGGCCCAGTTTGAATAGACATTAGAAAGCCGTTTATTACAGAAAAACATCAGAATAAAAATGCATTTGCACTCAGTCTGACGATTCGTTGGATTTCTGAGTAGCTCTAACGCCCGGCTTGTGTTTCAGCCTTTCATCGGCCACATCCTGGCAGCAGAGACCTCGGCGGATCAGGATCCCGCAGGGGTCAACGTGATTCTCAGCAGAACTATAATCTGAACCAGAAGAAGGGAGATGCAGAGCTTCAGCAGACTGACGGTACCAGAAATCCTGGCTCAAGAGGAGACTTTCCTGCGTTCCTGCTTGTAAAAATTGAATTAAAACGGAGAGAAAAACCTTTTGCACAACAAACTGTTTGTATTTTCCATGAGCAGCTGCTTCTGTTCTGACCCTAACACTGTGACTTGAAAATACAGACATGATGTCACCCAGTCTGCACAATCACTACCTTATAGTCCTGCCATGTTTCTGTCCTAAAACATCAGTTTGCATGAGCGATTTATTTCCCCACAGCTTTGAAAGACTTTCCTGGAATCAAGCTGCAAAGCAAACGTTTAACTGGACCTTCTTCAAACTAGCATCCATTATTTATAAGGGAAATCACTTCAACACTGTATCACTGCATTTCACACAGGAGGTCACATACAAGTCGCATATATTTGGAAATGTGAACGGCAACGCAAAGAAATTAGATTTCAGAAAAAAATTGGAATTGAGCATCAAGGCCTGCAGTGTGAATAATATGAATGGGAATAAGATAATGAGGGAGATACTGAAGACCGGATGTTTTTAAATAATTAGTAAAACATAATTTGTAACAAAAAAAAAAAAGCAATAGATCCAAAGGACCTATCAGTTACCATGTCTGTTCCAGTGCAGATCATAATTAGAATTAATTTTAATTTTAAGCATTATTTCTTCAGTACAGGGGCCATAAAAGGGGCCAGAACATGATCTACAGGGGCACTGGCCCCCGTTGGCCCCTGTCTAGAACCGCCCATGCACATGAGGGTAACATATATAGTGGTACATGGTCGGCTTAACGAGCGCCTTCTCAGCCCCTTTGCTCGTCAGGAAAGAGGCTCATCTCCCACCAGAGCAACGAAAAACAAAGGAAAGAAACGTTAACAAATGAAAACAAATACCTTCCATTGCTCGTATGTGTGCACACCATAACAGCAGGGCAAGAAAAAACAAATTACAAAATGAAATAAATAAAAATATAACCACCATGGGGCTCCAGCCTCCACATTTTCTCATATTTTCTGTTCCAAATGAAGCCAATTTTAAAATGTTTTATAGTCTTTTGTTTTCATGTTACATAAGTCACTGCAGTGCATTAACACACATGTTCCCTCAAGCGTGCAACAAGCTGCACAGAGCCACTTTTCTCTGCACTCATCATTTCACAGACTGGATGGAGTGATCATCCGCGACGGGACGGAGCTTTTTATGAAACTTCATCACAGCTCACTGCAGTCCAGGCCAGACAAAAGGTCTCAGAGCTGAGCTCTGCTGCTGCTCCTGGACCCCGTCTGGACCAATTCTACCCTGGAAACTGTGAGGAAACTCAGTTTTTTTCTAAAGAATGATTTATCCCTGAAGCTGTAGATAAATTATATAAAAACTGGAAGTAAAATGGATGCAAACCACAAGGTTTTTAGATTATTTTAGATGTTTTTTATTCGTATTATTAATGAATTGAGCTGATATGTTGTTTGGTTTATTACAACCTTTATGAAATCATTTATCATGTTTACATTTTATCCACTCAAAACTAAAAAGTCTGTTATTTAGCAAAAAAAGCTAAGAAATAAAGTCAAGTCAGCTTTTATTGTCACTTTCTTCATATGTACAAGATATACAAGGGAAATGAAATTACGTTTTCTCTCTAGAAATATACAGACTGACGTAAAGAGCGGGACATGACAGATAACAGTGATAGACTGGTAACAATAAGAATAAGAATAACAATAATAATAAATACAGTACAAAGAACATATGACATTTAGTGTTAACATTAAATATTTAACATTGAACATGTAAAAGAAGATAAGATAAATATAAAGTATAGACATTACAATAAAAGCAATAAAAACAGCAGCAATAGTATACGTAGTGTATATATGTTGCAATATTAAATATTTAGTGGATTTAAAATATGGAAATCATCCCAGGTCAGAACCTGTCTGCAGGTGTTGAAACGGGATGTTCTAAAAAAATAAAAAATAAATAAAATTAAAGGCGTGAACGTCATATGAAGCAAATATTTCTCCAGATTCTTCCTGATGGAGACCTTCAGGTCGCCCAGAATGCAGTGAGGGATCCTTACTGTGGTTTCCTCAACGCCTCAGCAGCTCCAGCAACAGGGAGGATGTTCCGATTGGGAAGACTGACTCCGGGATATTTCCGACTCCTCCAGGTGAGGCTCTGTTACATGCTTGGAGAGATTTTAGCTACACTGGAAAAAAATCGAAATCTAAATGAGCCATTTTTTCTTAAAATAAGTGCATTTGTTCTTGGATTGAGGAGGTAAAAGAGACACTTTGCCAATGAAACAAGACAATTTACGCTTAAAATAAGAAAACACAATTGCATTGTCTTATTTTAAGTGCATTTTATATGAATATATTATTTTAAGAGTAGAAATACTCATTCCATTGGCAAACTATCTCATTTACCAACTCAAATTAAGGGTAAATACACTTGATTTAAGGAGTTTTGACTTATTTCTAGATGGTTTTTCCAGCGTAATCTCTACCTCTGTTTCAATTCTCTCACACTAACCTTGAGCGTAGAGACTGATTTATTTTAACTAAACCCAGGGGCGGATTTATTGTATTTATATTTAGCCCGACTTCCTGCTTCCCAAGTTGTTTTCTCCACTTGTCAGGCCGCCATTGTAAATAAGAACTGGTTCTTATTGATTTAAAAATAAAGGTTTATAAAAAAAAACTGATCATCGCACTGAATTGGCAACCAGATAACCAACCAAACCAACCAACTAACTAAACAGATAACCAGCTAAATCAAAACACGGCTTCCCAACCAACAACCAGCTTAAGAAACATTCAAATGTTCTGAGAAATCTAAACTGGTCCCAGCTTGGATCCCAGTGGAACCCCATTCATCCACTGGAAAATTTTTTTTAATTTTTTCTTAAAATAAGTGCATTTGTTCTTGAATTGAGAAGGCAAAAGAGACA
>NW_015152299.1:75519-77665 GCF_000732505.1 Cyprinodon variegatus
CTTGAACCGTCAACCCTTCGATTTCAGGGCAAACTCCTACATCCAACGCCACTGTCGTTGATTGAAGATGACTGGATGGAAAGTCGGTAAATTAATATTTCAAACAGAGCTGCGGCTGAGTGATCTAATTCACCTGCTAGTATCTAAAAACAGAAACTTCTTAGTACAGGTAGAAAATAAACATCCATACATTCATATTTTCCCTTTCCCGTCTGAAAGTTCTGGTTATATTTTAGGTTTCATGGTGAACCGCCGTTAAAGTGCTGTTTTCTCCTGCCTGTCCATCCGTTCTGCAGAGGCAGATGTCCGGTGAGGTTCAGGTGCAGCCGTACCGCAGCATCATGGAGCCTGTTGCCATGACGATGGCCGCCCTCGGGATGGGAGTATCTCTGTACAGCGCCAGGCGGATGGCAGCGAGCGGCAGAAGACATCGATGAGAAACAGTTTGGGAATGTGGGGAGGGAATGTTTCAGGTGTTTGGAGGAAAATGAAAAGTTTATCAGAAGGAAAATGTGAGTTTTTGATCAGAGGCGAGTTGGAAAGTGTCGATGAGCCTGCAAGTTAAAAACTGAATCCTGTGATTTATTTAATTCATTCATAACCGTAATTAGAATATTTGTAGATTTGACATAAAATGTGTTTTTCCTGCAACTTATAGGTGAACCAAACTTATGCATTTCATGTATATTTTGCACAAATTTGTGCCAGTTTTCTTTTTCTTAAGCCGTTTATTTCATCGTGTTGCTGTTATGTTTGGTTTTACGTTGGACATCCGGAAGCAGCAACACCTCTGACTTTAAATGATTCAGAAATATGAGTCACTTTTCCTTGAAAGTAGTGAACTTTCCTTTGATTTAAGAACAACAGTAAGATGGTTTGCCAATAGAATAAAATGTTTTATATTTAAAATAAGAAAGAATTGCTCAATTATCTTATTTTAAATGTATTATATCTAATCAACATATGTTAAGACTAAAACATACTAATTTAAATTTATTTTAATTTATACTAATTAAACTAAAATATTCATCTTATTTTCCTTCTCAAACTAACACAGACTTTACACTGCAAAAACCATCTAAAATTAAGTAAAAAATATTCTTAAATTGAGTGTATTTACCCTTAATTTTAGCAGATAAATAAGATGATTTGCCAATGGATTGAGTATTTCTACTCCTAAAACAAGATAATTAGATAATATGCACTTGAAATAAGACAAAGCAATAGTCTTTTTCTCATTTTAAATGTAAATTGTCTTGTTCCATTGGCAAATTTTCTTAATTACCTCCTCAATTCAAGAAAAATGCACTTAATTTAAGCAAAAATTACTAATTTAGATTTCCATTTTTTGCAGTGTAAAGGAGAAGTCCCGTCATGAAGGAATAATCAATGGATCATTATTTACACTGGAAAAACGATCCAGAAATAAGTAAAAAATGTCTTAATTTAAGTGTATTTACCCTTAATTAAATGAGATAGTTTGCCAATGGAATCTGCATTTTAACTCTTAAAATAAGATAATTAGATAATATGCACTTAAAATAAAAAAAATGCAATTGTGTTTTTTTATTTTAAGTGTAAATTGTCTTGTTCCATTGGCAAAATGTCTCTTTTACCTCCTTAATCCAAGAACAAATGCACTTAGTTTAAGAAAAAATGACTTATCTAGATGTCGATCAGTTCCAATGTATACCTAAAACTAATCCGTTTGCGGTGATTTAATGAATTTAGCGTTAATCAGTAAAAAAATAAAGATAATATATTTCGTAGCGATCACTGATTCTGGGAGCGGCCATTTTTGCTCAAATCTAGTAGCCCCTCCCTCCTGCCATCTTCCAGCAGTGACGTCACGGTGCGGTAAGCCTAGCGCCATTCTCCCCGCTTTACAAGCAGAATCAATGGGAACTACTAGACACATCTGCAATCAACAATTATGGAAAAAAACTATATTTCATGTTTGAACTGATGCAGCTTAGGCTGTGTTTTACTCACCCAATTTTCATGTATATATTCAGAAACTAGAAGATGTTAGCTTTCAAATAATGTATCATGCATGTAATTTGTAACTGAAACCTTCAGTTGAAGTAATTTTGGGAAGGGGCGAAAATACTGGTTAGCTGATTGGCCTATGTTGGTGATAGACGGG
>NW_015152299.1:78249-79668 GCF_000732505.1 Cyprinodon variegatus
TTAAGTTATTTCTGTAAAATTGACAGACCGTAGTAGCCACGTTTGCTCAGCCATGTCTTTTTCCAAATACGTTGTTGCGTTTCACTGTAGCGAGCTGATAGACTGAACTGTCGCGCTTCTCGTTGCGTCACACCTCAACCCGCCTCAAAGCCAACGCTGATTGGACGTTCGTTTGGTGAACGGCTCGAAATTTTCTTTAACGGAGAGTCTCCAGACTGATTAGCGAGTAAAATCTTTAAAGCTCGCGATATCAGGATGGTCTCACGAGGCTAGGAGGATTTGCCATCGAACTTCTGGCCAGAGAAAAAACACGTAATATGTAGCCAACATTTGGAAGAAGAATGTTTTCAAGATGACTTGGATAATAGCGCGTTGTGACAAACACCAGATACAGCAATGGGACTTGATCAACAGCCGATACCGCACCGTGACGTCACAAACCGGTAGGTGGCAGTAGTGTTCTTTGACAAACATGCACTGCAAAAAATGTAAATCTTAATAAGTCAATTTTTCTTAAAATAAGTGTATTTTTTCTTGAACTGAGGAGGTAAGTGAGACACTTTGCCATTGGAATAAGACAATTTACATTTAAAATGAGAAAAAACAATTGCAATTTCAAGTGAGTTTTATCTAATTATCTTATTTTAAGAATAAAAATACTCATTCCATTGGCAAATCCTCTTACTTACCTACTCCAAATAAGATTAAATACACTTAATTTAAGAAATCTTTACCTATTTCTAGATTGTTTTTGCAGTGCGGATGCCTCCAGTAAAGCACATTCACATGAAAATGACTCTGAATTAAAAACACTGATCATTTATTGAACAGGATTGAATAATTTAATATTTAAAGAACTTTCAGAAGTTTGAATTCTGAACATGAGCGGACTATAATAATGTTTTACCCCTTTTTCACTATTAATAAAAATATTCTTTCCAAAGAAGCTTCATTTTGCTGAAATCTTTTCCTTTTTCTTTATTTTGTTGAACTGAATCACCTTTATTTTGTGATCTGGACCCTGAATGCAACTGAATCAACATCACAGTAACAAGCAGTCATGGTTGGAAACATGGCTTTCATATCTCTGGGCCTCATAGGAAAACCAAACCGCTTTCCGCTCCATCAGAGCCTCTTTCCTTTCAGAGAGTGCAGCGACCCGGCATCCCGCCGGCCGGGTTTAACCCAGCAACCATCATGGTTCACATTCAGATCAGATCTGAGCTAAACTCACCCTGCTCTGCTTTACTTTGCTGGTTCTTATTAAACTAATTTATTTACGCTTCACCTCAAAACGATGTGTTTCCATGTTGCTGTTTATTGCTAAAATGTTCAATTGAAGTAATAAGTAAATATAAGCTGTTAGAAAAACATTTTAACTACAGCAGCTGCTGAGCTTTGAAAAAAACTTTCATAATA
>NW_015152300.1:0-1302 GCF_000732505.1 Cyprinodon variegatus
TATCTAGGCCCACAGATAGTTCGTGATTGTCCCTCTTGCATTGTAGCATGGAATAACATAGCACAGACCACGCTTCAATATTGGGCATAGATCAAAAATATCACACTGCTGCGGGAGTATAACCAGCCCTTTACACCCAAGCTAAGAAGAAACTAACCACTAACGGAGTCACAAGTGGGGTGCTTGAGGAAAATAAATAAAAACTATATATATTAAAGTCTAAAGAAAAAGGAAAAAAAGAGAAACAATTAAACACAGCATATGATGGATGAGGGATTGCGAGGGTTCCCCCTTCCTCAGCAGACGTCAGCTGGTTAAGGAAGCTGGTTAAGGAAATTTAACCACCACACTGTGTGTTCTGTAAGGTGCCCATTTTTTTCTTTTTTTCAGCCCCTATCCTCTTGCAATGATAAGAAAGACAAACAAGCCAGAGTTAGAGGTAGTGGTTCGTAACAAGTGGGGGCTTGTCCGATGTCGCAGACTTAATCAAAACCTATCATTTTAATATCAGGGTTTTGTTCTTTCCTGTAACAGTGGTTGACAGTGGTGAAAAATTATGGAGGAATTCAACATTGAAGAATTCTTAAAGGATGGTTGGAGAATGAGAGACTGGTAGCAAATGAAAAAAGGAAGAACAGTTAAAAATAGCAGAGTCCTTGAAGGTCCAGTATCCACCTGGTACAAAAAAGCTAATCTAATTGAAGCCTTAATAGGTACGTTTTCCCCTGGAAGTCTTGTGGAAACGAACCTCAAGGTTGTGGGGTTACATTTTGCACAATTGGAGTTGGAAAAAAAAACGTATAAGGCAGAAAGCAGTACAGGAAGCTGCCACACTTGAGTAGGATAAAGAACGGATGAGCCAGGAATTTGAGTACAAACAGAAAGAGCTGGAGAAACATTCCACTTGCTCCGCTGATTCCTATCCCAGTGGTCGGAGAACCATGCAGTCGTGTTTTACTAAATTGTGTGAGTCCCCTACCAAAAACAAAGCATGGACCAATATCTGTTAACAGTTATGGACATTGCAACACGTTATGTATATCTGGATGTGATAATAAATGAAAATACATAAGAAAAATTACTATAAAAAACTTAACCATTTTTAAGCATTTTTATTTCTAAAAATGAAACTGAAATAGAATTTTCACAAGATGTAAGTGAAGGGAGTTTACATGTGCAAACAATTCAATAATTTCATGATTGCTTTCTAAATGTGGAAGATTTTTTTTTTTACACTTTTCCATATCCCATTCTCCACCCTTACAAACATTATTTGCTGTGACATTCTTGTTTGGTTCTATT
>NW_015152300.1:3899-8940 GCF_000732505.1 Cyprinodon variegatus
CTAAATAACTAAATGGAAGAGAAATAGTTATCAGTGGAAAGTTTGTATAATTCTTATGGCAGTTTCCTATTTTGGAGCATCTGTTAACATTAGCACCTCTGACAATTATGACTTCTAATATAATCATTATTTAAACCATTTTGGACTGGGGATGAGTCCAAGTCAAAATGTGACTGCTAAAAACCAGTGGTTTCAAAAATACACACATTTCATACTTAAGTAGAAGTATAGATGCTGCAGTTTAAAAACACTGCGGTAAAAGTTGAAGTACCAACTTGACCTCTTTACTCAAGTAAAAGTGAAAAAGTATGTGCTCCAGAAACTACTTAAAGTATAAAGTAGCCAGATGCCACTATATCTATTGAAAGCTCAATTTTGACTATTTTGAAAAATTCTTAGAGATAGGGCCAAGGATGAGGGAGGTCTTGTTGGTCTCCATTTCTACCTCCTGATACACTCTCGCCTGTATCCGACATTTCAACATCTTTTTCTTAATCCGACATTGTAGCATGGCATAGACAAGGGTTTGCAGTTTGAAGAACATCTGCTTGCTTCTGACGATTTCCTTTAGGTAACCAATGAGTATTTGTGTTATAATTACACTAGTTTTCACTAGATTTGAATGGCGCCAATGATCTGCATTGGATGGCGCACACAAGGCGCTCTCCCGTGACTGGGGATGCTTATCTCGGCAGGAATGCGCTTTTCGGCATAACACCGGACCAGGTCCGCTAATCCCTGACCTCTGTATTAAACTGAAGCCAAGAGTAATGAGTAACGTTTGTTTTAAAAATGTAAGGAATAGAAAGTACAGATACTTCTGTGAAAATATAATGAGCAGAAGTCAGAAGTAGGAAGAAATAAGTAATGGATTAAAGTATAGATACCTAAAAAGTCTACTTAAGTACAGTAACGAAGTGTTTGTACTTTGTTACTTGACACCTCTGCTAAAAACTGACTATCAGATTTTACACTGATATTTATTCTAAGGCTGAAGGTAGTCAAACTGGGAAATAGAGTATTATCAAACTGACAAAACTTACTGACTGACATGTTATTTACAAATAAAAAACACAGTATGGACTGCACAAACCTGTCATGATCAGGTAGGTTTTACTAGCCCACATGCAGAACTCACAGACACAGAGGCAGGATTAAAGTCCAATTGTTTATTGGAAAAAACACAGGTTTCTGCCTGGAAGGCAGAGAGGACAAGCAGGTTAGGTTCAGGTACAGGGTCACAGAGTCAGAACAGGCTTACAGGCTTACAGGTTTACAGGTTCAGGCAGGCAGGGTGGCTCAGGCTTGCTAACCACAACAGGGAACAACAATCCGGCTCAGCGTGGAGCTCTCACCCAGCTTATATAGGGAGAGCTTAATAATGAGCTGATGGGGATCAGCTGTGAGCGCTGAGCACCAGCTCCCAGGAAAGGATCCACGGCGCCCTCTGGTGGGCAAGCCTCTGGATCCCAACAGATAAACAGAAGCCCACAGAAAGGGATCCACGTCGCCCTCTGGAGGGCAAACCTCTGGATCCCAACAGAAGCCCACAGAAAGGGATCCACGTCGCCCTCTGGAGGGCAAACCTCTGGATCCCAACAAAACCAGAACCTAAAATTATATGATAAATTTGTTTAAAATTATTTCTATTTTGGATAAAATCTTAATGCTACATAATTTATGTGTACAATCAAATACTTAATAATATATTTTTTATATTTTTATCAAATTAATGAAAAACTATTGCATTGTGGACATTTTGGTAATTTGTTTTAAAAATATAAACCATAATGATGTATTAAAAAATTCATCCATATTATTATGCATGCATATATTAAAGTAATACAAAGCTATGCTTCAAAGTTTACCCTAAGCTTTTACTTGAATTTGAAAGGTTGTTCAAGGTTTAAAAGTTTAGTTTCTGAACAGGACTAAAATAATGAATCTGGAGACAGAAAAAAGAGAGCTGGTTGGAGTCTTTGGGAAAACAGGAGCTGGAAAGACATCTTTGATAAATGCTGTCATTGAAGAGGAAAGGCTTTTACCATCTGGAAGTCTCAGTGCCTGTACCTCAGTCATGATCAAAGTGGAGGCTAACAGGCTCAACCAAAAATATGAGGCAGAGATTGAGTTCATCACAAAAGAGGTAAACTATAGATATATTTTTCTTTCTTTTGAAATACTTTTTAAATACATTTCTTTCACACCTTCATAATAAAATCACCCCTTTTTCAGGAGTGGGAAGATGAATTGAGCAACAGAGATCAATTTCTTAAGGATAACGAAGATCAGGAGAAAGATGAAGAATATAATGATGAATATCATGATCTTGTTGAAAAACTGTCTGCTATTTATGGGGAAGACTGGAAATGGAAAACTACTGAGCAACTCATGGATCACAAATACTTCAGGGAAATTCCAGAATTTCGTCAATCGATACGAAAAACCTTGACATGTGAATCAGTAAGAAAAATATGTGTTAATTATTTGTCTAATGTTTCGTGACAGATGGTTTACATGATTATAGTAAGATCTGCTAAGATTCATATTGTGGAGCCGTAATAAGGTCACTAGCCCTGACTAGGGGCAGAGCATTTGATGTATGATTTAACAAAAAATTATATTCCATTTAGGAAGCTGGTGGACTGCTTTTTGGCATGGTGTGAAAACTATCATCTTGTATTTAACAGGAGATTATTGTCATTTTTAGAATAAAACTAGAACAGGTCAAACGCCATTATGATCAATGGAGAATAAGTGGAGGTGGAGCATAAATATTTGTGTGTCTACCTGGACAATGGATTGGGAACAGTCTGGAATGGAAAGAGCTAATTGTACTTTACTGTACTTCATGAAGAAGCTTATTTCCTTCAGTGTTCGAAGAAAGATGCTGAATATCTTCTATAAGTCTGTGGTGGAGAGGGTGATCTCTTGTGCCATCATCTGTTGCCATCAGATCAAATTATTTAAAGCTTAACAAGCTTAAAAAGGAGGTTTCAACGGAAATACTTTAATAAGTGGTCCTGAATGGGGGAACTCAAGTTGGGCTATTACCTTTTTCCATATAATACTCATAACTGGTAGTTTATAATCTATTTCTTCATGGTTTTTGCTAAAACAGAATCATTTTTTTTACCTTGACCCTTTCCAATAGTCACAAATAAATGAAAATCTCTAACCATGCAGAGCTCTTAGGAGGATTTAAGGTTTAGAGCAGGGGTCTTCAACGTTTTCCAGGCCAAGGACAACCAAACTGATGGCAAGATGAAGCGGTGAACCCCTAATTATATATATTGTATCAAATTGTGTTATATTAAACTGGTCCTATAGTCACTCTATTACAGAATGTAACGAAAGTAATTTGGCCCTGGGATTATTAAAGTATTTCTGATTCTGATTCCTGGTTGATGGGACAGGTGTTGTGAATGAAACAGTGCCCAGCTTGAAAGAGCTCCTGTGTGTCGCTGAATGTGTGAATTGATAACTGAAAGACATCTTCTGCCTCCATTTATCTGTTTACTAAAGTGTGTTGAATTCATTTTAATGTGGATTTAAAGACATTTCAATTACTGTAGTGGAAAAAAATTGCAGGGGAGGAATGAAAATAAAGTCTAATCAACCAAAACTTTCGCGACTCCCATGCAGTATCTCAGTGGAGCCCTGGGGGTTGCGGACCACCTGTTGAAGATCTCCGGTTTAGAGAATTTCGTTTGGAGACATTAATTAACAACTGCAGCATTTAACACCTGCGTGTGTTTATTATTGGCATGAGTCTGCACATTGCACCATCTGGAAGAAGGAGCATCAGTGTTCCTGTCAACATCAAAGCTAATTTTTCATGACCATGGACTCTCTGACAGTCTTCCAGGCAAGAAAGGATGCCCTGTTCTAAAACTGACTTTTTCACAATGCATACAATCTTTTTTTGGTTTTGCAGGCTGAAGCTCTATCTGCAAAGATGATCAAATACACACGAAGTGACACAAAACAAGAAGGAGATGAGGTTGTAAAAAGGTGGTATTGGCCACTGGTGAAGTGTGTCACTGTCAGGGTGCCAAATACAAATTTTCTACAACATGTCACACTGGTGGACCTTCCAGGAAATGGAGACCGAAACAAAAGCAGAGATGAGATGTGGAAAGGGGTAATATATACTTTATTATTGACGTGTTGACTGAAGCCTGATTATATGCTGTCATTAATAGTACTACTTGTTGTTTTAGTAGTAGAGTTATTAATTACTATGCATATATCACCTCAGATTGTTGGAAACTGTTCAACTGTATGGATTGTATCTGAAATCAACCGAGCAGCAGCAGAAAGAGAATCCTGGGATATCCTAAAAAGTGCAAGCAGCCTCCTTGGAAATGGAGGGGAATGTCGGCACATCCACTTTATCTGCACCAAGTCTGATGTTACTCAAAATTTACATGATCAGTAAGTTAGCTATTACATTTAATCCAATCCAAGCCACTTTATTTATATACTGTAGAACATTTAAACTACATAATGTTCCAAAGTGCTGCACACGCAACTATAACCATTACCTCCACCCCTATAACCATTACCTCCACCCCTAGGTAAGTATAAAACATGGGCGTAGGTTTGCATAGGGACCATAGGGACATGTCCCTACCAAAATTTTGGAAGGACCTATTTGTCCCTACCAATAATTGGATGTAAACAACATGTTTATAATTTACTATACCGCAGCCGCTTCTTTTCCTCTCGCAGCTTCTCTGCCTGGTAGCTGCAGCTGCCTGCTCTTTCCTGTCCCTTTCACATAGCAGCGCATCAACTGTGTTGCGCGGTTTAACTCTCTGATTATTCTGCCTTAAGTTCCGCCTTCTCTCTTTCTGATTGCGTGTTTTCTAGTCTGTATGTGCGCGAGAAAAAAAGACGCTAAAATAAATTATTATTGGGCTACGAAACTAGTCCAAATTAAAAAATATATTATCTACGCTAAAACAGGCGAAAGCTTCTGATTGGAGTTCTGTAAAGAAGCAGGAGAGAGTTTTATTGATTTGTGGAACTTGAGAAA
>NW_015152300.1:10756-12731 GCF_000732505.1 Cyprinodon variegatus
TTAATTTCTAAAAATATATTTTACGTTTCTCTCTTCTTATCAGGGAGGGCGGTGCCCCAGCGCCCCCTATGGGCCGGCCGCCACTGGTTGTAACTGTGTAAAAACGCATTTCTCTAAGATTTTAGATACCAAGGGTAGTTTGGAAATTGGGTGATAATTTGCCAAATTTGCATGATCATGGGTAGACTAGGGCTAGGCATAGTACCAGAAGCCAACCTGCTGTTGACTGCAGACTCAGCTCCGCAGTGATTTGGAGCTGCTTTGTAGCTCTCTATCCTGAAGCCAAACAAGCTTCAGGATTAAGAAGCTCAATATAATGAACCGCGCTGCCTTGTAAATTTGTGCAATTTTGTGCTGAAAGTCCTAAAAAGAAAAAGCTACAATGTATTTGAAAAAAAAGACATGGCTGAGCACACGTGGCTACTAGGGTATTTCAATTTTACATACAGAACTGCATTTCACTCATTGCATCCCTGCCACGCTGCAGTGTTTACATCTGAGACGAAGAATAAAAAGAAGAATCCTTATTTGAGCATGCGCACTGAACGATTTGCCCACGATGGTCGGGAGAAAATCAAACATGTATGATATTTTCCCAACCTCACAATTCCTGACCAGGAGGTGGTCCTGAGAGGCTGATCGCTGCCCGTAACACCCTGTACACTACACGACTCACAATCAGGCTGAAAGTCGGCCCGATCAAAAGATTCTCGCACGACTAGAAAATTGCCCCGAAAAATCGCAAAGTATACGCCGGGCTTTAACTGGACTTTGATATTATCTCCAGTACTCTCTAAGAATCACCTCCAAGTGATTCTTCTTCCACCTATGCTCCACTCTCCGACACTCACGCTGAACTGTGTTTGTAGTGTCATTGAGCAACGGTTCGAGCTTTGGCTTAGGACAAATGGCTCTAAGAGGAGCAACACTGTCCAGAGCTTCAGAGCAGGTGGAAAGAAAAGAGTTCATTAATTGCTCCATGTCTATGAATGCAGCAGAGTTTAGATGATCCAGAGAAGATGTTGGGTTTAAAAACCAAAGCAAATTAGACAGCTTCAGCTCCAAGTCCAAAGTAAGAACAAACATGACAGGACTGTGGTCAGAGAACACGGCATCCCAACAACGACATAGTTAACGGGAAAACCACTGGACAACACAATTGATGCCCAACACAAGTGCACGGGCACTTGTGTTGGGCCAACGACATGTTGAGTAAGATTAAAAATTCCCACAAGTCTAAAAACTCACTGGCCATGGGCTTAGAAGGACAACATATATACACATCAAAATACCCGACAATTAAAACCCTGTCAAAACTCGTGAGCACCCAGGCAACGAATTCTGGAAAGTCCTTAATAAACAACCTGGTAGACTTGGTCCGACTTGTTTGCACCAAGAATAGTACACGATTGCACCGTTTCCCTTATTTTTAGCAATTCTTGACGATTATACACCAGCTGGTCCTTATGACAGATGTTAAATGAGAATAAAACAAAAAAACTGAGCAGAACCAAGCCAAACCAGTACCAGACATTCAAAGGTTTCAGTTTAGACAAACGTGCTGTTAAACATTCCAAAATGTGTAATATATATATATACAATTATTACTTATTTTTTTCTCCAGAGCTGCTCTGTTGGATTCTATACTCCAAAGAAACATGTCAGCCAAAGAATCTGTGAGAAAAGAATTCAACAAGCTAGCCAGAGTTAAGGTGAGCTTTAATAATTAAAAATAAATCCAACAGCAAAATAAGCCACTTCTAGATAAAGGATTCAAACACAATGCCTATTAACCTCTATTGTTTTAGAAACATTTCAATGAAGACTGTTTCCAAGTGTTCACGGTGAGCTCCAAAGAGTTTGTCAAGAGGAAATATCTAAGTCCAGAATACACCGGTAGGATAAGTATCCCTGTTTTGGGGTGATAAAAACTTTAGAATTGTGTTCAAAAAGATTACCTCTATAAGTTGAATTT
>NW_015152300.1:15024-17424 GCF_000732505.1 Cyprinodon variegatus
ACTGATTTTTATTTATTCACTGGATTGGACTCCAGATGAGTTAGAGGAACTGTTACCAGCGAATATAGAAATTTTTGAGAGTCTGACCATGACAGAGAAGCTATAGTTGGATAAGTCCTAAAACAAGCCTCTACATTAAACCACACAGATAAATAAAGGTCTCAGAAAACCAGATTAACTTTGTATTCTACTTTGAAACAAAAGTTTTACTGCAATAAATAACACAAATTCAAATGCCAACTTAGACCGAGATCTTGGCCACTCTGGAGAGTACCATGAAGGAATCAATTGAGCTCTCATTCAAGATAGATAAGGACTCAATTCCAGGTAAAGTACCCATTCTTTAAATAATATTAATAAACTTTCAATAATAGTCTAAGAAGTATTTCATCAAAACTGTATGTTTAGACGTTACAGAAGAACTTACCAGGGTTCAACAACTCCATGAAGAGTTTCTGAAAAGCAGCTGAAAAAGGTAAAGTTCTTGGAGATGGCATATTTAAAAAGTTACTCTGCTGTTTACTTTTATCAAAGCTTCTAGTTATATTATTTTCTTTGTTCAACAGCTTTCTTTGATCCCAGAACGGTCATCATGACATGTTGGATCTAGGGTTGTTCAAGATGAGGGTGCCTTCACTGAGAATGAATTGTTTGCCACAATTGTTTTTGTCATTATTGGTTTAAAGTGTTTTACAATCAATTTAAGTCTGAAAAAATGTTTAGGAAAGAGAAAAAAATATTTTTTTCCTGATGAATATAAAGAAGTAGTAGCCTTTTTCACATTAGATTCTGATAGAAAAATGTAATACTGATGAAGTGAGGGGAAAAAACGTATGTACTATTATTCAATCCAATCAGCAATATTTTTGGTGTAATTTTTATTGTTCGTAATTTAGGATTTAAGTAAAATAATATTTTGTATCCAACTCTTTTTCTTTGGTTCATGTAATGGTAATAAAATCATCTGATCTAATATCTTTTTTTTTTTTTGGTAAGAAAATAAAGTACCGACTGAGTGAATTACCCTCAACCTCCTTTATTTAACAGGATTGAATAGTTAAATACCTTTTCCCCACTAAACTCTACAACTGTAATATATTGTTGCGCCATATGCCATGATCATACTTTCTGGACATAGGGAACCAGTGTCCATATCTCATCTTGACATGATGATGTGGATTCAGCTGTGAATCTATGCAACCCCCCATCCCCCCCCCTTTCAGCCAAGGCCTCCACAGGTATGTCACATGGCAGGTAACAGAGGTGTGACCAACCACCCCCCATCTGTTTGAGGACAGACAAAATCACAGAGCACATAAGATTTTTTCTCTCTTTGCCTCAAGGATAAGTCAGAAGCTTTCAGAACCAAACTGCTGCAAAACAGACCTTTTGCAACACATTTCTGTTGAGTTTTAGCACTTATAGAGCTAGACTGGATGAGAAGCCTGCCCTGGGTGTGAAACACTGAGACAAAGAGGACCCCCTGGAAACCCCTGCCTGTTGCCCTGACTGCTGAGCTGCAGCTGGATTAAACTCAAGCTTTCCAAACTGACGTGGAAAAAAGCTTTGCAGGTCTGGCATAATTAGGGACAGAACAAACAATATGTCTATTGATGATGTTGATCCTTTCATGCAAGGGCGTAGGTTTGATTTGAACTTTGGTAGGGACACTATTGGTCGGGTGTCGTTGGTGCTGCAATATGCATGCCCTTTTTTATGCTCGAAGTGAGCATCTGTACTGATAAGTGGAATTTATTGTTATTGTTAAAAGAGAAAAGCATCATTTTGCTACATAAATAAAAAAAAAATTAAGCACTACACTCATTAGATGCTGTTTATCAAAGTTTGAAGTATCACCGGCTCTGATGAATGTGGAATTAGGACTGTTTTCCACTTTGAAAATTGTTTCATTTGAACGACTAAGAAAGAAAGTAAATACAATATTTTCTTTTGAAGATATAGAATTGTGCAGAGTTAAACCCCACTCTTATATTTTACCTTCTATGCTCTCTCTGTATCAAGTAAAATAATACATTCATTAAAATATTAACTTCACTATAAAGTTGAACATCTGGGCTGTACATAGTTACTCTGTGTAGCCCAATTCATGTATTTTATCTGGGGCTGAAAAAATGAATCGTATTAATTGATTATTTCAATAATCATCAACTAATTTAGTAACTGATTCATCATTAACTGGAGAATAGACTGTAAAACATACAGTAATATAAATGTAAAATGTGCCTTTCCCCGACAGAGCAACCCACTTAGATCAGTAATTTTACCAAAATTGTAAAAATACAATATATATAATATATATAAGATTAAAAAATGTTTTTGTCTGTGAATATTCTCCACCCAGAACTCCTCATGTGGAAATATTTTAGTTTCACCTGGTTT
>NW_015152300.1:19911-26898 GCF_000732505.1 Cyprinodon variegatus
AAGAATCATTAGACTAAAGGTTATTGGTTCTTGATTAAGAAAATCATTTAATAAAACATTATTTGGCCAAACAATGTTTTATTCACCTCATGGACTTGCATTGTGAATTGGTTTGAAACATTCCAATTTCTCTAAATTAGAACAAAAGTTATGGTGAATTTATTCCATGTATGTGCAGAAATAACTGTTTGACCATGAGTAGTGCTCGAATCACTCTTTCATTTATTGTTCTAACACAGAGCTAGTAGGGCGTGTGTTCATAAACAATATATAACAGCCAAAATAATATCTGAATAAATGAGATATTTTCCACCCCTACTGGCGAGGGCAATAAACATCTTAAAGTATCAGAAATATAATTTCCCAGCTGGCATGGGAATTGAACAGAACATAAAATCACAACATTTAATTGGCGTCCCAGGGTGGGCCCATTGAATATAACATTTAATTGGTGTCCCAGCTTGGTGGTCATCGAATATAACAGTCATTCTGCATGTATATGAGAATAAACTTAGAGCCATCATTGAAAAACCGTGTGAAAGAATTAACATCAGCTCTCACCACTGAATGATGAAATCTTAAATGAATAATGAAACCTAAGAATCCAATACCAGATGTCCAAGCTTATAAAAGAAGAAAATATAACCTTTGACATTCGTGGAGCGTCAAAATATAGAAAATTTTAACAAAAGCTAATAACTCCAGAATATATTTTGGATATCACAATTGTTCCAACACACAGCTAGTAGGGCTTGTGTTCATAAACAATATATAACAACCAAAATAATATCTGATTAAATATGATATTTTCCACCCCTGAGAAAATCATGACTTAAATAAAACTAAAAACAGGATAAACTGATTGTGTTTCTGTGTTGATTATGGTTTTGTACAAGGAAATAACGCAAAATTAAAAACTAAGAAAAAATGCAATAAATAACACCTATCTATAATGCACTCTGTTTAGGTTTATTTTAGTTTCTCTGTATTTGTAGTTGTTTTCTAGCAATGTGTTTTTCTTGAATTACTCTCTGTTGCCCCCTTGTGTTTGTTTCCTTTCCTCTTGGCTTTCTTCTAGATGCTTCCATCGACACCTGTTCTTTGTCAGCACATTAGTCCAGTTGTTGTTTTGTCTCTTATATATTCTCTCCCTGTGCAGTTCCTCAGTGTTGGTTGTTCATCTTTTCCAGGCTCCCCACGTGAGTTTTCCCGTGAAGTTCTCTGGTTTTTTATTCCTTTTGTTTTTGTGCTTTGCTTTTTGGATTTTTGCCACAGTTAACTTGTTAAATCTTCAAGACTCGCCTCTACCTCCTGATCTCTGCTTTTGTGTCCTCAAAACCTCAGCCCAACCGTGACAAATCTCAGATTACTCTATAAATTGGTCAAAATCCAGTCTTACCTATTCATTTTTGTTTTGTAAAGACCTCCTATTTGCAACTGCATTAAGGTGTCATAGTTTAACGTAATTCTCTAAGTAGGTGATATTAGATATTTTCCGACAGCGCATCTGATGATCTCTCATGGCACACTAGTGTCACTGGTCTAACCCACATGCAGATTCTTGGAAACAACGCTGTCTTTAAAAGGTTTATTTACACAAAATACATAAATATTGCCAAGGTTGTTTGAAGTTGCTTAGGTGACTGGAACTCCGGAAGAACAGGCAAATCAGATTTAAGCTGAACGTGAATGGCAGGTTGATTTTGAAGAAGAGAGACTTGGGATATGAGGTGGATCCATCAGGGAGGAGTTTAAATGGGATCTGGGAGTTGGGGCTTAAGGGTTGAATCCGAGGTGGTAATGGCTGAGGAGGGTAGAAGAGTTTTAAGAGGATGTTGGAGGGTGGATCATGAGAGTAGTCAGTAGCTGCCAGCCAGTTGTTGCACAAGAGAATTCACAGCAAGTATGTACAGAATTTTGGATGTAGGAAGATTTGCTCAGAAACAGAATCCAAATGAGCTTCTAGATCCTGAATGAAACAAAGGGGAAACCAGGTAAGGTTAGTCAAAACCAGTAAAAAATATGCTAAGAGTCTAGAGGGCCAGAAGTTACCACTTAAATCAGTAATTGAAGTACTGGGAGCAAACTTCTTTAATAGTCTGGAGCTGATGAGGAACAGGTGCAGGCAATCAATCAGTGCAACCCAACCAACAATGCTCTCAGATGACCTCTGGATGATGGTCTTGAAAACTGCAGAAGAAAATAGAACATACTCCCAGACCCCAACACAGGGAATATAAAATATGTAGTTATCAACATATAACTGGTGGATTTGATAAAATTAAACCACATCCCACTATTAAAAAAGGTAGAAGATGATTTTGCCAGATGGAAATCCCTACCATATCACTTTTTGGTACAAAGGATAGCTTCAATAAAAATTATGCTCTTGCCAAAAATAAATAACCTATTTTTGATGATTCCAAGTGAACCATAATCAGAATGGTTTAAATCTCTAGATTGTTCCAGTACCAGATTTCTCTGGAAAGATAAACCCCCACATTTTAGCTGAAGACCTAAGAAAAATGAGGATTAGTATGCTCTATCTCCACTGCCCAGTCCCTGGCCTCTCCTTATCTGGGGAATGGCTCTCCCTTTCTAAGACGAGGGACAAGGTATTGGAGCTGCGGTTGGCATTTGAGGGTTGGGGAGTGATGGGGGGGACTTGGGGCCCCGGGTATGGGTTTTGGTCTGCCCCTAAAACTTGGTGCCTCGATCCCCTTGTTGAGGCTGGAGAACAAGATGTCTATTAAGGGCATTAGGTGAGTTGGCTCTCTGGGAGAACCCCTTCCCAGTTCTCTGCTTCCGATCTCGGATGCTTCCCCTGATCTGCTTAATCACAGTGCTGCACACATAGGATCCTGGAGTAGCAATCATCAAATGAGTGGCTCCTCCCATGCTGGTGCTGGCCTTTGCCCTAATTTTTTTTAACACATTAGTCAGCATCATTTATCATTTTTAACATTTCCAAGACACACATATGTAGGACATCAGGGTGGGCATACTTGGGGCACTAGAGGTGAGTCAGGCTTTTGGTTTGCTTCTGATGCTCATGTGCGCCTGTGGTTCTTGGTTGTTGGAATGCATTTAGACACAATTTTTAGGGTGGGAGGTGGGGAATTCTATGCCCCCAGACCTCCGACCCCGGGGCTCTGACCAGGGTCCATCTTGGACAAGACCCCTTTGGGCTTTGGCCCCTTGGGGGTCGGGCTCCGGGTGCTTTTGTCTGCCCTTCTCTGCTAGGTGCGGCTATCCCTATGTCTGCCTTCCTTGTGTCCAAATGATCTGGGGTTCTTCTAGATATCTGGGACTCATGTCAACTCTTATTCTATCAGGTCCCTAAGTCTGGGGCCACTGAACACCTGCTACTGAGCATATTCTCCCCCTGAAGAAGCTTTGTAAATCCTTTTTACGCGAACATACCCATGCAACCACACCACGTAAGTTTGGGTCCAGGTGTTCACGCATGCACACTGATACTAAATTCTAAGCTAAAGCTACAGATATATACCACCCAGAATAAAATTGTGTAATCACCATAGGTTTTTCCCCTCAAAAACTTTATTTTCATGGTATATACACAGTGTAAACAAAAAGAAGTTTCAATGCATACGTTTTTCAACAGTGAATGGGAAGCTTACAACAGTGAAATTAACATTTCCACAGTGAAGGTGAAAAGGTAAACAGTTTAAAGACATGGTGCAAAATGCAGTAGAAACATTGCATTCAGTTCTATATAAAGGGATTATAAAAAAGAAAATCCGCCATGTAGTGCAAATATGATGTTTACAAGTGGGAGTCTTGGTTAGTATTTTGAATAGAGTTTAAACAGTTCAACGGTCTGATGGCAGCGGGGAGAAAGCTGCTGCAGAACCTGACGTTCCTGCATTGAATGCTGTGAAGCCTCTTCCTAGAGGGCAGCAGGCAGAACAGTCCATGGTGGGGGTGTGAAGGGTCACTGATGCTGTTACGGGCTCTGGACATGCAGCGCTGGGATGAAATGTCTTTAATGGAGGGAAGAGGAGCCCCAGTGATCCTCTCAGTTGTCCTTACCCCTCTTCTCACTTCTTCAGTCTGAGGCGCTGCAGCCTCCACACCACACAGTGAGACAGCTGCTTAGAATGCTCTCTATGGTGCTTCTGTAGAAGGATGGGTGGGGACAGGTAGGCTTTCCTCATCCTCTACAGGAAATGCAAGTGCTTCTGTGCCCTCTTAACCAGTGAGGTGGTGTAAACAGTCCAAATGAGTTGAATGTGATGTGTACCCCAGGACTTGGTACTGCTGACCACCTTTACAGCTGAGCTTTCGATGAGCAGTGGAATATGGCTGGGCCAGTTCTTTTTGAAGTTGGCAATGATCTCCTTCATCTTCTCCACGTTCAGGATCAGGCTGTTGTCTCTACATCAGCCCACCAGCTGCTCCACCTCCTCTCTATAGTCCTGGTCATTGTCGTCTAAGATGAGGCCCACCACCGCAGTGTCATCAGCCAAAGTCAAAATCGTAATATGTCTTATGACTTCAGAAAAGTTTGAGGATATTTATGATGTTGCTCTGTTCTGTTGAACATTTAATGGAAATATAACTGCCGGGAAGGTAACTGGTCCACCCATTTTCTGATTCCTGTTGTTCTTTGATAAAAGCAGTTAAGATATATATATAGAACCTTTGTGGTTTCACTTTCCAGTTATTTACCTCATCTAAAAGTTATTCTACCGTTTTTTTTTTTTTAATTAAAGTATTTATGTCTGTTGTCGCAGCTCATTATGACTGATCGAGACAAGTCCAGACAGGAAACAGCTATAACATATGAGATCTGTTCCCACAGCAAGCCAGGGGGAGAAATTAGTGAACACTTGCACGCAGATACCAAAGCAAAGAACGGATTGTTTCGTTTCAAAGAAAATAAACCAGTAGGGACTGGTTGAGTTGGTATAAACATTCAAAGGTAAATATACGACACCACATCACTGGCTGCATCACACTGCATCACTGCATCAGTTAAAAATGATAATTGTTGATGGGCTTAAATCAAATACCTATATTTATTTGACATTGATAATTGATATCAAAATATGTGTAAAACATATACACAGCCTAATGGCAGCTGGTCTGCCCACCCTGGAAACTTGATGCTCTGACTTTGAATAAAACAATTTCAAGTAATATAGTAGTAAGTAAGTAAGTAGTAAGTAATATAAGTAAGGGGGTTGGGTTGATACGGTATCTCTTTTGTTCTATGCCCTGATTTGGAAATTATTGTTGTTTGTCGATATTGTTGTGCAGTTGTTTCAAACCAAAGGAGCTGCAGAGCCTCTAGAGTTTTTAATCCTTGTAACCAGCATTTCCTGCCCATATGCTCTTTACAAATTGATAACTGTAAAGTGGTAAAGTAGATGGATTACTTTAGATAGACAGAACACTGACTAATGTTTAATTGAAGTCTATGTGTAATTTTAATGTTGAAATCATCTGTGTTGCTCAGTACTTTGTTTACCAATATCATCACATCTAGAAAAACAATTCAGCAATAAAGGAAGAAAAAACTCCTGTAATATAATTTCCTCTCTGCTGTAGCTCAGTAGAAACTCACAATAAACTCAAAAGATGATCCAAAGCAGAAAAAGACATCTGTGGTGTTTGTGATGTTTGTCTATTCTGTTGGAAGTTTAACTGAAATATAACTGCCAGGCAGGTCTCCACCCAATTTTTTATTGCTTTTTTTTTTACTTTTACAAAAGAAGTTATGAAGTAAATCCTAGAATGAAATTGCTTCAGGGGAAATAAAAACCTTTTGACAGCCATCTGTACTCTTCCTACACCTTAGGATCTTTGTGGATTTATTGTCTGTTTATTTACCTCTTTTAAATTGTATTCTTCTATTTGTGGTTTCTTAACTAAAGTATTCATATTTGTTGTACCAGTTCACCATAACTAGTCTAGACAAGTCCCTACAGAAACAGATGTATGAACATTTTTACCATAGCACACCAACGACAGGAATTATTGGTGGCTTTGCATGCACGTCTCAAAGCATTGAGACAACAAAACATTGTTTTCTTTTATTCTTTGGGGGTTTCTTATTCTTTTTCTTTTTTACTTCTCGGTGCAGTTTCAGTGCTTTCATAGTCTGTATAATGATTTTTTTTTTAAATAAACATTTTCTTGATGAAAATAAATGACTTTTCCCCTTCTGTCTCTCCGAGTCCCGATATGCCACACCCTCTTGTTCCTCTACTCCACATTCTGCTTTCTGTCATTCTACACGTGAACCTCATAGGAATCAACTTTACCTTGGTCAGAAAGCCTTTTATGATTAATTTCAGACTTTCTTTTCTTTTTGATGAGTGAACAATTTTTGCAATAAATTTGTTCTTTACAAGGTAAGCTTTTTAACTTATTTTCTTTTCTTAACACCTAAACATCTATTTTCTAAACTAGTGAAACATATAACTACTGTAGTTTTAAAACATAATCTGTCTTTCAGTTTTTGGTTGTGGTCATGGATGACTTTGTTTGTGACAAACTAAGTCAGTGGGGTCTGAGTGAGCTCATAGAAAAATTTAGAGGTAAAGTATAACACTACATAACATTTCATGCCATTCATCTGAAAGACATAGCCTTAAACTTGTCTTGCTGTTTTACAACATCAAGTATCATTGAATGTTCATAACCTAAGTAATCATATTTGGAACACAATGAAAAGCTAAACACAAATGCAATGTTTATGGAGTTACTTAAGTAAATAATCTTCATTGTGATTGTGACCTGTAAAGTTCTTTAAAGCCTCAACACTCTTTACCACCTCCCAGAATCCAAACCTAATTTCCTGCAGAACCACTTAGGGCTGACCCAACATGTAGTACTTAATAGAATGACTAAATTCAGTCATACTTGATAACAAGAAATCAGACTGTGTTGTCGTAAAGTATGCAATGAAATAATAGCAATGACCCTTGTACATACACATTCAACACCTCTCTCTTTCCC